>NW_015387407.1:75209-122529 GCF_001527695.2 Protobothrops mucrosquamatus
GTTTGATAAATAAACTGGATTACACACTTGCCCTATCTGTGTAGTAGGTATAAAATACTATTAGAGATGGCATATATTGTAAATCAATGGTAAAACCAAGGTTAGTTTTTCCATAGTTTCTTGGAGAAGGAAAATGTGTATCTTTTGCTGTAATTGTTTTAGGAAGCTATTCCACAAAACTTTCAGACAGCTACTTGTCTAGCCATTTGCAACAAGAATTGCCTTTAAGAGACTAAATGAGGCAGATTAAATTGTTCTTAGTCTACAACAGGGGTGTCAAACTGGTGGCCCAAGGGCCGGATTCATTACACTACGCCCTTCTTCATATTAAAGGCAATGAAAGGAAAGCAGAGCAATCGTATTTATCCCCCATAGCAGATTCACTATCTCATTACTGCACCTTCCAACCATTCTCTTGCTTTCCACATCATCCATTATTATTCTATTTCAAGGAAATGTAAGATGCCTCATCACCATCACCCCATTCAAAAGATAATTTCTTGGAAAATAAATCTCAATATGTAAAGGATGAGTACCAATAGTGAAGAGTCTCCTCTATAGAAGATATCTACATAAAGCAAACAAGAAATTGACTGAAAAGGAATAGAATTCCTAAGCAACTAATTCAATGAGACTTACTTACTAAGGGTAATCATGCATTTGCAACCAAAAACTTCTATCAAAAGAACCAATCTCCCCCCCACACACCAAACCTCCCCTTTTCTGATGTAGGAACTGCTTATGCCTATTTACTGCAGAGTAAATTCATAGATTTATATTTGTGAAGTCCTAGATTTCCACTGTGGGAACGTATGCCTGTGTTTGTATATATTAAAGGAAGTAATATATACTGTATAATAGTGATTTGTGTGTATATTTGCAGATAGTCTATCAATGAATTTAACATGTTGTCTTAATTTACAGTATTAGTTCAAATTAATTTTTATTTGATGTATTTATTTCTCTTTCTGCTCTACCCAGTTGAGAAGTATGGCTTTGTGCCTTCTGGTCAAGATATATACACACACGCATATATGCATACATAGTTATAACTGGGCCACATGCACACTTTTATTGCATTACAATATAAATAAATTATTTCTATCCTTGGAATGATAGGTTTTCACCTTATGATGGAAATGTGTACTTCCAGGCATCTGTCATAGTTATTTTTAGACTGGAAGATGATCACCTATATCTATAGCAAACTAGTCTTTGTGTAGTGACTGACCACTTGCAATTACAACAATGGTGAAACTTTGTGAACAATGCCCACATTTACCCTTCTTCATCTGAGCATCAATCTTTCAGTCAAGTGTTCCCCATTATAATCAATTGACACATGGTGTCCTGTGTCTGACCACCCCCACCTCTTCCTGAGTTGTTTTTCTCTGCAGCAGAGTCCCTTAAAAATTGCTAACCACAAGTTAACAAGCTCAGCTCTGTGACTTTAATTGCTTAGAACCCTCTGAAATTGAGAAGACTTTAATCAGTTTCACACTAAAGACTTTTGCTTGTCTCTTAAGCCATTTGTAGCAAATATCTGGGTTAGCACATTCCTTTCTATATGTATTCCCCCGTGCGCACCTAACTCTCTTGTAATCTCTTCCTCTCCAACAAATCTAAATACAAACATTCTCTTCTTGCTAATTACACCAGCACCTACTGAGCCTTTCAAAAGGCATGAAAGGGGGGGGGATTGCAAGATTTGCCCTTTTATGTGGCTTCCTCATGATTTGATTTCTGCAAACCTTCCCCACCATTTCAGCACACCCAGCTGTTTGGGACCATACCCTTATGATGCTGTAAAGCAGGGGTGCCAAACTGACAGATCCCGGGCCAGATGCATCATGCGCAGGCCACGCCCACCCTGGCTCTGCAAAGGCAAAAAAGTCGCAATAATAGTAGTAACTGCGAGAGGGACCTTGGAGTCCTAGTGGACAATCATTTAAATATGAGCCAGCAGTGTGCTGCAGCTGCCAAAAAAGCCAACACAGTGCTAGGCTGCATTAACAGAGGGATAGACTCAAGATCACGTGAAGTGTTAATACCACTTTACAATGCCTTGGTAAGGCCACACTTGGAATACTGCATCCAGTTTTGGTCACCACGATGTAAAAAAGATGTTGAGACTCTAGAAAGAGTACAGAGAAGAGCAACAAAGATGATTAGGGGACTGGAGGCTAAAGATATAAGGAACGGTTGTCTAGTTTAACGAAGAGAAGGACGAGGGGGGACATGATAGCAGTGTTCCAATATCTCAGGGGCTGCCACAAAGAAGAGAGAGTCAAGCTATTCTCCAAAGCGCCTGAAGGCAGGACAAGAAGCAACGGGGTAACCAAAGAGAGAAGCAACCTAGAACTAAGGAGAAACTTCCTGACAGTAAGAACAATTAACCAGTGGAACAACCTGCCTCCAGAAGCGGTGAATGCGCCAACACTGGAAGTTTTTAAGAAAAAACTGGACAGCCATTTGTCCGAAATGGTATAGGGTTTCCTGCCTGAGCAGGAGGTTAGACTAGATGACCTCCGAGGTCCCTTCCAACTTTATCATCATTATTATTATTATGCAAATGACATCACATGACGCAATCGAGTTTGACACCCGTGCTGTAAAGGAAAGGAAAGCTGAAGTAAAATAGTACATACAGGTGCAATTTTCACATAATCACTATGTCACTTAACCAAGTCACTGGAACACAATTGCAGTTACTAAACAAGGACTACCTGTATCTATTTTCAAAATGGCATCCTACAATTTATCCTGTAACATGTAGTGGGTGTATAAGTGTGCGTGTGAGTATAATCTGTAGATTATATCTCACAATTCAGCAAAGAGGTATTTTCCTTCTTAAAAGTTAAATATGCCCTATTCTTTAGAGAAATAAGATCACTTCTATTTTCTATTTTTCTTTCCTATCTGGGAGCAAATATAAGAGCAGCCCAAGTGAACACACAAAGCAAATGTGTTTTCATAGTACCACAGTTAGGAGGGAAAGACAAAACATTCCTGATTGAAAAGGTGACAAAGGATATGGATGTTACAATTCTTTCTCTGTAAAATTTAACTAGTAGATCAACATATTTATTATTATAGTAGAATGAGCAAAAGACCTTTGTTTTAGAATAATAGAATGGGAAAGCAAATATTTGAACCAAAATTAAGAACAGAATTATCTATCCAATAAATGTCTTTAAGTCCCTGGATTATACTGGACCTAAACACTCCAAAGGCACAAGTTTTGAATTTTAAAAGAGGATTATAATATATTAGAGACACGGCAGCACAACCATCTGGGCTTCCCATAGGATTTTACTTGTTAATAAGCTAATTTATAAGGTCACCAAAGTTCCAGTTTTCTATACAGAAACATTTCACTGACAAGTGTAACTGTGTCACATATTCCCAAGAGAATGAAGCTGAAGAATTTTGCTCACCCAAACTTCAGCCACTTAAATAGTCAAAGGAAAGAATTTGGGATTATGGCATCAGAATATTAGACAATTAGCATAATATATTTACTTGTTCTCACAATTTAATTGGAACTTCAGAGGGTAGTTGGTGTTTTTTTCTATGACTTATGAAATCCTGGTAGTGCAGACTTAAACATAATAATGTTTCTGTTCCTTCTCTTGTGGTTTAGTTCCCCTGGGAAAATTCTGTCAGGATTAATCCTTCTGAATAAACAAACATCATCAATGGACTAATGTATAATATGCAAAAAAAAACCTACCCAGTGTTACCTGAACCTCTTGATAAAGTCTTTAATCAATAGCTTTCTTTTTTCTTTTAAGCAGTGATCTGACTCTAGTCTACCAAAGTGAAGCTAGGCCATGGTGTACTAATGACCAAAAACATAATTCAGCTCTCATTTCACCATGGGTGTATCAGGTGTCCTTCATTAATTGGTTATTACCTCAAGCAGATTGTTACAAGAAGCAATATAAATTTAATACTGTCTTCCTTACACAAAAGTGGTAAAGACTGCTGATAAATGTATGTATTTTTAAGCACTAAAGCAACTATAGAGATGTTACTATCTTAATTCTATTTATATTTTTCATACAATTTGAGTGACACAAATGAACATAGGCAGTCCCTGACACAAAGGTGCACGCCTGGTAAACCTTGTATAAATCCATTTTCATGCACATTGGATCACATACCATGCATATGCACCCAAATTATGACAGTCATTTTTAGATCCCCTTGCATAATGTCAGAATTATGCAAGACAGGTTTTATATAACCCAGGGTCAATTTAAGATTATAATCCTTGATGACATGCACAGTTTCTGGACTTTCAGAGGCCAGATATGGCAGTTCTAGTTTAAGTACATAAATACCATGATTTAACTATATATTGATTGTAGCAATATTTTCAATAATGACTCTGTGGATTTTGAACATAGAAAAATGAGTTGCTCAGTTCCAAAACTGAACTCATAGTGTTTCTGCACAGTCAAAACTAGACCACACCATTATTCTATTCTCTGTAAATCTGGACACAGAGAAAGTTTATAAATGCAATTATGGAACTGATATTGACTTGATTATTTTCTTCAGAGCTCATAACTATAACTTTATCTTTATCACTCCATAAAATAGAATCATTGGTATTGAACTATAATATACTTCATACTAGATGCAATACTTCTAGAAATACCAAGGTGCATTTTTAAAACACCATATACTGTATAATAAGTCAACTCTGACAAAATCTCACTCAAACTTTGTAATATTGATATTTCATGCATTTTAAGTCTTTAGACAGTATTTAGTATTTAGAAATTGGAGTATTATTTTTACCTTGCTAAATAGTGTTAGAAAAGAAGATTATAGCTGTGCATAATTTTTTGACATTCCATTGCTAGATAACCAGAGTTATGAGACTGCAGATAAGGCTCGTAAGAATGTAATGTAAGAAAATGATTGCTGCAAAAAAAGATGATTGAGAAAAAAATGGCCAAGAATACAGTAAGATAACAAGGATTAATAGTCAGAAGGAATAGCAGAACTGTTTTGATGGGAATTTTTCTTTACAAAATGGATGCAGGAGAAGAGGGTTACAAAAGGAGTGTTCAACAAACATTCCAAAGAGACAGGTGAGACAAGAGACAACACAGCCCATAGCTGAATAGGAGGCAGTGGAAGACAGTTAGGATCACCGCTCCTGATAATCTCCATGATATATCCATTAGGATAAGAGTAGTAAAGGTTTAGTCTAGCAAGATTGTGTCTATTGAGCATAAGCAAATAAAGAACTGAATTTTGGCTGGATTATTCTATGTCATTCTTGGGCTGGTCCTGGTTTTGTTGTTAAAACAAATGTTTAATTTGTTATTTATAATTTTGTTATACTGTTTTTATTCTGTTTTGTTAGTTGTTCTTGAAATGGATGGCCATTGGAATAAATATAAATAAATACTGTGCTTTGTTAACACCAGCTCTTTTCTCTATGCCCAACATCCATCCTTGTCTCCCCTGCTATTGTATATCTTCTAATAAAGCAAATGCTATTTTAAAAAGACATTTTTGATGCCAGTTTCTCTAATAAGCTTGTAACTTGATATCATAGTTCAGTAGATAGAATGGCATTTTCTTTCTTTTGGTTTTGCTCCTAGCCTTTGTTTCGGGTTGGGTGAGGGAAGTCAATAGGAATCACTGCTGCATGCAACATAGGCTGTCCTGGTTGGGCAGAGCAGTCCCAGGGGAGCAAGATTCTTTAGAACTTGATTATTATTATTTTTCACTAGTGCCATATGCAAAAATGAACAGTTTATTACAATTTGCATTTCTAAGGAACCTGAAACAACCATGACAATCCCCTCTTTGTGTTGAACTGTGTTTCATTTCTAAATTGCCACACATTTCTACTAAGTAGTTGTTAATTGTGCTATTGATTAAATATCTTTAGGCTTTTGCTTCCATCCTTTTATAGCATCAAAAGTTTGCTATTTATAGGCAATTTTTTATGAAAGGATGAATGACTCTTCCTGCTTCCTGGACTCTTTCCAGACTCCATTTTACATTCTTGGAAAAACACAGGTGATTATGTTGGCCTCCAAAAAATAAGCTTTTTTAAAAAAGAAATTAAAAATAACCATGAATATTAAGACAGTAAACTGCTGGGGCAGCTGTCCGTTTACTCCCTTTCCTTCCCACATAATGAGAGATGTATCAAAGAAAAGTCATTTCAAGGTTATCAGCTATAATCAGGAAATAAAGTGAAGCTGCTTAAATACAATAAACTCAATTTGTATTAATAGTAACTATAAATACTGTACTGTATATTTCAGGCATAATGCTTAGGAAATAATATTGTATGTGGTGCCAAGAAGCTACATTTATTCCATAATCACAGACAACATATTATAATAATCTTGCATGAGGTTGACAAACTGGCCACAGGCATTACAAATGATTAATTATCCAAAACAAGCTAGATATATGCCACTGATGCCATGGGTATCATGATTATTTATTTCAAGGTAAAACTATATGTGAATAAGTACCCTAAACAGGGAACAGATTTTCTATCTGTATTTGCAAAAATTAAAAATGGAGGTCTAATCAGTATTAAAAAAATATGCAATTAGACCAATTGTAGATAATCGTATGTAAATGATGGATAATGATTTTGATATATACAGAAAAGAAAACATTTTTTACAGATTAAAATCCTAATGCCACCGTATGGACAGATGATAATACCAAAAAAAATAAATTGTTCATGCTTGTGGTTTAAGGCAAAGCCTATGCTCACAGGATGCTCAGGATGCATGAATAAACTATTCATATTATTTGCAGGTTTTTGCAGTTTCATGTCACCATTTGTTTCTAATTAGAAGAATGAGATACTGGTATAAAAACAAATGTATTATCTGTAAAAGCAATAGAAACAATGTTTTGGAATGACAGGGAACAATATCGAAACACAAACAAGACATATTCGAAAATATTATTTCTTAAAATGAGCACCAACATGGTAACACAACCTTTTTGTAATTACAAGTATTTACAACAGTTGTAGCATTCCCATGTCATGTGATCATCACTGATTGACAATCTACTTACAAGCAAATTCAATGGGAGAAGCCTGATTTGCTTAATAACCATATTATTCACTTAACAATTGCAGTGATTCATTTATGTTGAAGAAAAAGTCTTCATCATGATTCATCCAAGCTGGGGATAAACAACATGGCGAAGATTGCAGTTTATTGAAGAGCCAGACAGAAAGATAGTTCTTGCAGGAAAGAGGAGTGAAAAGGGGGCGAGCACATGTGGGGAGTAGGTTTTTATACCCTCTGGAGCCTTTTGTTTGAAGTAGTTTCTTGTTCCTGTTTTAGGCTTTTTATTTCCTGTGTCACATATTCTGACCTGAGTCTGGGTGCCCCTTTCTGCTATTCTTGATGGCAGTAGGTTAACCCTATTATGTCCCAAAGGTCATATCCTGCTTCCCTGGTGCTGGGGCTAATGACTCTTAGAGTTTGGGTCAGGAATGCAGATTTTAGGTGTCTTTGTCTTCTTGATCTCCTAGCTGGGGCCTTTCTGATGGTTTACATATGCATTTGTATAGAGCTGGCTTCTGCTTGGGACAAAGAGACTTGGGGGCAGGGTTAGTTTCTGCTTTTAAAATCCTTTTGAGGAAATATATTTTTCTGCCCTTTTAATATTTCCTTCTCTGGAGGGCTGACTTCCCACCCTTAACAACTATGAAAAAAGGTTGTAATACTGGGAATGACTCACTTAAGAACTGATTTGCTTAGTAAGGGAAATTGTGATCCCAACTGTGGTTGTAAGTCAAGGACTACCTGTACTCTTCAGGCATCAAAAGACAAGTATGGCACAGATCCTTAATCCAAAGGTATTTTTTCAAGAGGCAACTGGACTCTTGTTTTTCTTTGAAGATGTTTTGCTTCTCAGCCAAGATGATTCTTCAGCTCTGACTGGATGATGGGGAATGGAAGAATGGAATGGAAGAACCATCCAGTCAAAGCTGAAGAAGCTTCTTGGATGAGAAGTGAAACATCTTCAAAGAAAAAACAAGACAGTCCAGTTCCCTCTTGAAAATGCACTTTTGAGACAACCATGACCTGGATGACTGAGAATCTCCATACAGATCCTTAAGTTAAAGAAGGAACATCCTTTCTTTTCTTCCTCAACACTCCATATTGCCAGATTCCAATTAAGTAAAAATGCTGAAATTGCATGAGAGGAGAGTAAAAGAATCTAGGGCTTGGCACATCAAACAACAATGTTTTAATCCCTAAAAGGTCCATTGTGGTAATGATTATTCTAGTTTTTCTAAATGAAGCTGGGAAACATCAATAATTCATGTATGGATTCCCTAACAGAGGGTAAAACAGATTATTTCAGCACTGAGTGTGGAAATAGCATTTATGGACAGCAAGAAAGCAGCTGTCACAGGAGCTTTCAATGGTATTCAAGTCTTAACTTTGGACATGAAGAAATATTTACTATGATATATTCACCATAAGCTTTCCCTTTAGACTGCATCTCCTTACAAAGTATGTACATTTATATAAATCAACATTATGAAGTCACAGCAGAAGCAGAAATTGTACTATATAAAATCTGCATATTCATTCATTTGGAAAGAAATTGTATCAAAAGTGAGAGAAGGTGAACCATAATTCAATTATATATCATCACATGGAACCAAGTTCCATTGTATTTTTTTAAGTCTTACATTGCATTCCTACATGATGATGATGATGATGATGATGACGATGACGACGACGACGACAACAACAACAACAACAACAACAACAACAACAATAATAATAATAATAATAATAATAATAATAATAATAATAATAATAATGTTGGAAGGGACCTTGGAGGTCATCTAGTCCAACTCCCTGCTCAGGCAGGAAACCCTATACCATTTCAGACAAATGGATGTCCAGTCTATTCTTAAAAACTTCCAGTGTTGGAGCATTCACAGCTTCTGGAAGCAGGTTGTTCCACTGATTAATTATTCTAACTATCAGGAAGTTTCTCCTTAGTTCTAGGTTGCTTCTCTCTTTGGTTAGTTTCCATCCATTACTTCTTGTCCTGCCTTCAGGAGCTTTGGAGAATAGTTCGACTCCCTCTTCTTTGTGGCAAACCCTGAGATATTGGAACACTGCTATCATGTCACCCCTCATCTTTCTCTTCATTAAACTAGACAAACCCAATTCCAGCAACCGTTCTTTGTAAGTTTTAGCCTCCAGTCCCCTAATCACCTTTGTTGCTCTTCTCTGTACTCTTTCTAGAGTCTCAACATTTTTTTTTACATCATGGTGACCAAAACTGGATGCAGTATTCCAAGTGTGGCCTTTTCAAGGCATTGTAAAGTGGTATTAACACTTCACGGGATCTTGATTCTATCCCTCTATTAATGCAGCCTAGCACTGTGTTGGCTTTTTTGACAGCTGCAGCACACTGCTGGCTCATATTTAAGTGATTGTCCACTAGGACTCCAAGATCCCTCTCACAGTTACTACAATTGAGCAAGGTACTATCTATACTATACCTGTGCATTTCGTTTTTCTTGCCTAAATGTAGAACCTTACTTTTTTCACCATTGAATTTTATTTTATTAGATAGTGCCCAATGTTCAAGTCTGTCAAGATCCTTCTGTATCTTAAGCCTGTCTTCTGGAGTGTTGGCTATTCCTGCCAGCTTGGTGTCATCTGCAAATTTGATGAGTTCCCCATCTATCCCCTCATCCAAATCATTGATGAAGATGTTGACGAGCACTGGGCCCAGAACAGAGCCCTGGGGCACCCCACTACACACTTCCCTCCATGTAGAAGCAGTTCCGTTGAGGACTATATACTGAGCACGACCGGTCAGCCAGCTACAGCTGGTGATGCTGTTTAACCCACATTTTTCTATCTTGTGAACCCCATTATTTTTAATCAGGCTTATTATCAAGAAAAGTATTTAGGACTGTAGACATGAAACTTATTCCTCCTACAGTAATTCAAAAGTTGCTATAGAGAAAATCTATGGTGTCTTGGTGAAATGCCCGGAGACGATGCAGTCAAGGTGTAGTGATCCACCCAACTACTACTGGCCATTTAAATCTGCTGTGGGCACACATACTCTTTCCCATCCAATCACTGGAGATTATGACTATATTGACATTTTATCTTACTTGTAAGACAGTTTGGACATCTACTTTTCTTTCCAATTGACCATCTGGATAATTTACACTTCACAATAGTGGTTGATATACCTGTAAAAACCCAGTACTAAATTCTGTCTTGTTTGTGCCTCATTTAACATATGTCTATCAGTTTCATGATAGACCGTCGTACCTCAAATTTACTTGGGCTATTGATACTTGAAAGAAGGGGTTGGGGAAAGAAATGAAAAAAGGCATAATAAAAGGCTTCCTATTTTAAATTTCAGCACTACACAACCACTGCTATTTTCCCTCAGCAAACACCTTGAGTGATCCCCTGCATAGTAATGATGCCAATTGCTTGGGCTATTACAGTAGTCTAACATGCATACTAAAATGAAAAACAAAGATGCTTCCAAGTTTCAGGTTTTGCTCTGAGGATCACATTTAAAGCAAGATTAGAATCTTGATAGTCTCAGTTTTTCTGCAAGAGAGAAAGGAATTTTATTGTCATTTGGTTGAAGATTGATAGTCAGAAAGCAACTCTCTCTTTTGAAGTAAAAATATATAAAGGAGAGACAGAGAGAAAAAGGTGGCTCTGTTTTTATCAATAATATTTCCTGCCTCTCACATAATTATCAGTCTCAAAGGAATGGGGTAGATTTTAACTTGAAAAGGATAGCACTAGCTACTTTTTCTTTCCCAACATCTCCCTGGGTTTTTCAGTAGTTCTCACTTTGCAATCTCCTGTCTATGCCTTTTGACTGCCTCCCTCTCTCTTTTTCCTCTCATTCATTTTTTTCTATTACAATGGAGGTGAAGAACAATAGCACACCAGGCTCTAGCAGCTATTTATTAGGGTATGCATATAAAGAGTGAAAGATGTACATAAGGTTTTCAAGAAGAAACAATTTAAAAAAGAGGTAATATGAGAATGAATGAATTTGCCCAAATTTATTGGTATGTCCTGTTTTAAAACTTGGATTTGTAAGTGGCAAGACATACAAGTAACCTTTATTAGTAACCTTTATTATATTGATGGCCTTCCTATCCAGACCATTTTTGCTTCTATTTTAGCTGCTAAGTGGTTTAGTACTTATCAGGTGGCTAAATACAGCTTAAGCACCTAGGATTGCTGATCACTAAGCGAGAAATTTCTTATAATCAGAGAAAATGGCTCTATTGATAAAGTGATACAGTTGCTAATACTCAAGTTGTACCAGAAGACATTACATTCATTGAAAGAAAGTCACATCTTACAGCAGTTACAGAAGTGGTAGTTTATTACTCAACAAATAAATAAAGAGCCATGCTGAATAAGATCAAAGCTCAATCTAATTCTGTTCTCATACTGATTAACCTGATGCCTCTCAGGAACTTCTAAACTATAGTAAAAACACACCAATCTCTTCTTCCCATGTTTCCAAGACCATAATCTCAGACTACATATAAGATTGCCAGTAACTAAATCTAACTTCTTGCCAACAACTTACTTATTAGTATATGTTACAGTAATGGTAAGAGACATAATTAATTTCCTATTCTTCTGCTACTTTATTTGCAATTAGAACCATATTTTAGACCTGTATTAAAAAATGGTAAATGATATTTTAATATTGAATTTGGGTAAATTGTTCACTGTTGGATAAATTATCAACTAGGCTTAGAAAAGTGTAAACAAGCAGTCCTTCTTTAGGGACCACAATTGGGATGCAATTCTGTTATTAAGTGGGAAATCATGTGACTCTAATGGTCTTTCCAGCTTGAAATTGACAAAACTAATCAATTTCACATCTTGAGTTTTTGTTTGCCCTCTAACCATTCACCAGCCCTTTGGAATGCTCACTCAGCAGTAGGATAACTAGCAAGAAGGTAAATGTTTGTATTTATATTCAACAGAGAAGGGATTACTAGACAGCAAGCAGGCAGACAATTGGGAGGGACTATGACAACACGTCATAACTGACTCAACACACAACAACTCGGCATGGAACAATTCAGTGCAGGATAATTCAAGAGAGGGACAAGTGAATTGCAGTAGGCTTTGCTTTAGATTTGGACCGTCTCAAATTAGAAGACCTTGAGGATGGGATGAGCTGTAATTCTACTTTTCCCTCTCTTGAATTATCCCCCATTGAATTGTCCCATGGTGAGTTGTCCCGCAGTGAATTGGCCACAGTGAAACGACCGCGGTGAGTCGACTGTGGCAAGCTGTCCCATTCTGCAATTGGGAATGTACATCAAAACCACTGTTCTGGCACCAGTAGCCACAAGCATGCTATGCAAACAGCCCAGTGTATTTTCCATTGTATGCCTACTTACTCTCTTGTAACCCTTTCCACTCAAAGCTTTCCACTCTGCAGGGGAGATGGAAAGCAATCAAGCAGGAGAGGTTGCCTATAGTCATTGTCTATTTTTTCTCCATCTTCCCTACAAAACAGAGAGATTAGAGAGGAAGGGATTACAAGAGAGCATGCAGGCACACAATGTGAAATATACCAGGCTGCTTTTGTAGCACCCTTTCAGCGGCCAGCACCAGTGTATTGCTTTCTACATGTATTACCTATTGTGTCCTTGCTAATTTTCTTGTAATCCCTTCCTCTGCAATCCTTCTACTCTGTGGGGGGGGGGGGAAGAAAAACAACAGGTCAGGCACAGGACAATGCAGATTGGCTGTAATGGTGATCACATGACAGAATGTGACAGAATGGACAGAGCTTGGGGGCAGAGTCATAAGAGGACTCAGCCTAGAATCATTACATGTTCACAAACCCTCCGAGTACAGTCCCCCCTTCAATTCCGTTAACTATTATCTAGCACCAATGTAGTACCGATGGTTAGTTGACCAGATTCTTGTGTATACGCTTGAACAATAAAACTTCTGAGCTGAAACTGATGTGTGATCCTAATTCTTCACACCTGACATTATTCTGGCCAACTCACAGACAGACTAAATTGGCACTAGATAAGAGTTAATGAAATTCAAGGGTGGGGCTACACTTGGAGCGTTTGTGGATACATAACAATTCTAGACTGAGTCCTCTCTTAACTCCACCCCAGGCTCTGCCAGCTATTCTACAGGGATGCTGTTAAGATCATAAATGCAGGCACTGGTTGTAAAGTAATTTTTTGCAGCACTGTCAGATCTTTAAATGGTTGCTGAATGAGGCAGCTGGTAAGCAAGGACTTATATATATAAATATATATAACAATGATAATAATATTTATTGACATGAATAAAAATTATTTTAAGCCAGGATATTTTTATTATTAGGATTCTGATTCTGTTTATATATCCATTCTATTATTTTTAACAAGATTAATTGAAATGCATGGAAACATTTGGTTAAAGTTGTCTTTTTAAAACAGGTCACATTTACTTTGAAGTAAGAAGGAAACCGATCCTCACTCTGAGATCCAATACTATAAAAGCCGATCTAAATTCTCACAGGTAAAGAAATTTCCCAAATCAGTGATTCTATCATTTTATACATTTTTATCAACTCACTCCACTTATTTTTAAATATTCTTTTGGGACCTATTAATGAAGTTATCAAGTACATTTACACTTTGTCAAAAGTAAAACTGGCTCAATAACACCAGCTTTTCTTTTCATGTTTATGAGACATTCAAATTGATAGCTTGCATAATTTGCCTATAAGTATGTCCCTATATTTTGCAGCCAACAGCAGACATGCAGCCACTCTACCTTAACCTTCTATCAACGTATGCCTGAAGGTATAACTATAAAAAGAAAAAGTAGTGATTTCTATATTCTTATCTTTCATAATACTGCCATTGCCTTCTAAAGTACATTGTTTTAGTTCACAGTAATTTAGAAAACCTGCACATCACATTCTTAGTAACTCCTTACTTGAAAGCAATGAAGATAAACCCTGTTCAACAGGGGATCACAGAAGGTATACTGTTATTAATAAGACAGAAGTAAGGCAGCTTGGTGAGATTTATTAAGATATTATAGTGCTGTCTTTGCTCTGAATAAGGATTTGCTTTGTAGATACGATTCCTCCATGCAAAGATGGAATACAAGCTTAATCAGTGTGAGATGGTCAGGGCCGTACTTTGACAATCCAAATTATTCAGACAAATGCATCTCAAAAGCTACACTGTGCACTATGTTTAACTGTTAATATGCAGTTTGT
This sequence comes from Protobothrops mucrosquamatus, assembly GCF_001527695.2. Taxonomy (NCBI): domain Eukaryota; kingdom Metazoa; phylum Chordata; class Lepidosauria; order Squamata; family Viperidae; genus Protobothrops; species Protobothrops mucrosquamatus. Next base: position 89,514 of record NW_015387407.1, read on the forward strand.
CACATTTTATTTGATTTAGGTTTTCCTTGCCATATGAAAAGATTAAGAGCTATATAATCACTCATTTCATTCCATTCCATTTCTCTGAAAACCATATGTTCTAAAAATACTTTTCTTTTAAATTACAACCTGAAATTCTTATTTCATGTTTTCTTCAGCAGCTCCAAAGAATCACACTTTTCCCACATTCCCAAATATACAGTGGATATAGAAAATCTACACACCTGTTATAATGCCAGGTTTTTCAGGTGTACAAAAATCAGACAAAATTATTTCCATGTTTGACATTTAAGCTGTACGATTCAACTAAAAAATAAACTGAAATCTTTTAGGGGGATAATAACAATAAAAAACAATAAATAAATAAAACAAAAATAACAATAAAAACTTACAATAATGTTGTTATATAAAGATGCACTCTCTTAAATTCTTTGTTAAAGCACCCCAGAAGACTGAATGCTATCGGCATTGGGATTCTTTGGCCACTTCCTTGCAGAAGCACTCAAAATCTGTCACACAGCAAGGGCATGTCCTATGTATAACACTCTTCGGGTCACCCTAAAAAAATTCATTTGTATTCAGGTCTGGGCTCTGGCTGGGCCATTCCCAAACTTTAATCTTATTCTGGTGAAGCCATTCTTGTGGTTGACTTGGAGGTATGCTTTATATCATGTTGAAAGGTGAAATTCCTCTTCATTTTCAGCATTTTAGCAGAGGCCTAATGGTTTTGTGCCAAAATTGACTGATTTTTGAAACTGTTCATTATTCCCTCCATCTTGACTAAAGTCCCAGTTCCAAATGAAGAAAAGCAGAAAAGCATATTGTTTGGAATTATGGCCAAAAAGTTCAATCTTGATCTCATCTTAAATTCTTTGTTAAAGGCACATTTATAGTTCTTAATTCCCCTTTTCCTGATTAATCCGCAAATCAATACAGGTCTCTTACTTTAAAGCTAATTGCGCAGTTGAAGAAATACAAAAAGCTAATCCTTTTACTCTTGCAGAAATGCTACTAAAATAAGATGTGTATTACCAATGTGTTTATTATTTTTAAGTTTTATCTTAATATTATTACCCAATATGTCTCCATAGTACAAATAGTAAACAATATACTGCTGGACTGGTTGGAAAATAAGGTCCTTATAACTGAGGTAAGGACAGAATTTTGTTGTAACAGCCTTTATGCTGTTGTGTTTTGACATTTTGCAGTCAACGTAAGAGATGGGTTTAATTTCATTTGCAGTCCTAGACCAATAAAACACAAATACTAAATTTAAAATACAGAAACACAAGTATAAATATATTAAAATTTAGGAAACAACCCAAATGCAAGATGATTTATAATAGAAAGAGGGTATAAACTTCTTCAAGCCATAACTATTGCTAGAAACTTGGCAGTCTTTGTAGTTGTCTTGCAGAAGGAAGCTTGTAATGTCTTGATCAGCAAAACAAGTAATAATTTTGATTCTTACCGATATTTAGACAGATGCACAGGGAGCTTTTAACACCTTTCTTTAGACCATTCCCTGGACATTCAGATGAATTTTATTTTAAAATTCATTTATGCAGCTAAGGACACTAAAATAACAAAAAATGTGCAGAGATTGCATTAGAAGCTTGTAAAACCTGATTATTATTAATGGCAAATTAATTTTGGGCTGTACAGTGTAGAATATTATAAAAAAAACACTAGAACATTATTCTTTTCCCCTTTTTCATTGTATAGTACTTTTCTTCCTTTCTCCCTTTTATTTCCTCTTTTATTTCTCTGCATTATTTTACTTAATCTAATTGCTTTGATATGCATATTGAATTTGTGTTCTGTAATAAAGTACTCAAATTGAAACTACAAAGCAGGAAAGTTGAAATAGAACAAAACAGGATATTTTTTAAAAAAGATAAAACAATCAAACAACTAAATCATAACTTGAGGAAAATTCAATAATAATTATACCTATATAGAAAGTGCTGCAACTTAATTTTTAAACAACAAAGTGAATACTCACCACATTGAATCATACTATCCACTCTTTTTTAAGAACAGTGAATTCAGAAGCTACGAACTGGCATATTTCGTTAAGCTAATGTTTTGTTTCCAGTACCAAGTGTCCTTCCAGGAATCCAAAGAACTTCTTGACAACAGTTCAAATCATTCAAAGTACTATTTTTGGAGCTTTTAACATCATTAAAAGATCTCAAAAAGGTTTTAATAAAGTTTTAAAACCTGAGAGCATTGATTTTGTATCATATAGGAATTGCCTACTCTTTTTTCCAAGTGTTTTTATGTATTTTTCATATTTATTGAAAAACTGATATGTTACTTTAATCTCTAAAAAACCCCAACTTTATCTAATATGTTCAAAAGCATCAAGATTCCAAATAGCCAATGGTTTTGATCTAAATAAACAGCACAACATACGTTGAATGTATTACGTTTCAGTTGTTTTGGCAAATAATACTCTTTTTGTTGTCTTTCAAAAAATGTTAAAGTATAATTAATTATCTGTAATTAAGGAAACTATCCTATTGACCACCTATGCTGGTGGTGGCAAACCTATGGCACGGGTGCCAGAGGTGGCACTCAGAGCCCTCTCTGTGGGCACGCACGCCATCACCCCAGTCCTAGGCCTTCAGCTGGGTTTTATAAAACCTTTTCACTTTAGGCCTCCACCACCGTGTGCAAAAAAAAAAAAAAAAGGTTCAATCAATCAGTCAATTTCAACTTCTCGCGGGTAAAAAAAATCTTGCAAAGTTGGAATTGATTGAACTTTTTAGTCCCACCCAGTCTGTCGTTACCACCACAGCCACGCCCACCCAATGGGCCACACCCAACCAATGGGCCACACCCACCCGGCACCCGACGATGCATAAGTGGGTTTTGGGTTGCAGTTTGGGCCCTCGGACTCTAAAAGGTTCGCCATCACTGACCTATGCTTTCCAATAACAATATTTACCTCCCATTTTAAAATTTGTGTTATTCCAATTGGTCACTTCCTCCAGGGAGCAGGGATCAAATATTAATTTTTCACTCAATATCAAATGATTTTGACCATCTTAATGATGGAAATAAAACCAACTTCCTGTTTCACTTAAAACCAAGCATGGGTCAAGATTTCAAAGGTGCCAAATAACAGCTTTCTGTAACAGTACATTTTTGTTCCAATACATTTACTATGTATTCCAATTAGGTACTAATCCTTAAGAATCTAGATGGAATTACTCCTATTGTACATGAAATAACATGATCAGAGGAGGACACTAAAAGTAATTCAGGGAAATAACACTATATCCTCTTAGAAACAAGACAAAAAGAATGCTATAATATTGCCCAATTCTTATATTCAATTCTAAATTAGATTTGCTCAATGGTTTGGCCATGAAGACTGCAGTAACTACCTATGATTACTCTTTTATTCGTATCTTCTTTTAAACTTGATACATGTTGGTCCTGACAACATATTGCCTGTAACTGGAGGGATAAGTCATGTTAGCTGTTTAACAAAAATAAGACAGTCACAAATGGTACTATGTGACTGCAATCAATTCCTTCTGCCATTTTATTCACATTTATCTATCTGCACTACATGAATGTCTAGATTCTTGCAACCAGAGAACCCATGGAAAGGGGAAGGAGTCAGCCAATACCATCTATTGGACCAAATATATCAAAAAGTACATTTAGCATATACAAATACATAACAAATTAAACAATTATTTCATTGTTGCCTCATGCTTCTCAGTACTAAATTAAATATGCCTGCCATAAACACCTAAAGCATTTATTTAGTGGTGAATATTTATCCTCACAATACTGAGAGATGTTCCAATTAGAACCATTATCTTCATCTACATAATTGCAAGTGGTAATTGCACCCTTGCTTTAAAGATTAGCAAATACATTTTTTTAAAAAACCAATCTTTTGTACTTCCTAGGTAAACAGCTGGAAAAGTGTATCATCTTTTTAAATAGTTCAGCAATATAATTATTGGCTCAAGCTATGATTGATCAGGAGTGATACAGACATTTATTTTTAACAGAATAATTTATCCCTTATGACACATATTACCATATGTCAATGCTATTTCCAGTGTTTAATGAATTACTAGAGTACAGGAAGCAGACACATTTTGGCATTAAGTAGCAGCTGTTTTAACAGATAGCAGCGGTCCTATATCTTTAAGTTTTAAAACAGGATGGCAAAGAAATAGTGTTATTACCTTGTCAAACTTCAATCACATTTTGTAGCATCTTCATTTATAGTCCAGGTCACAATGAGACAGAATGCATGCACTTTGTAAAATCTTCCCAGCTGTCTTCCATATATTTGTACATCAATCATATCAGAAACTATTCCAGCTCAGGGCAGGGGGAAATTCCCACTGGGATTACAATGCAGTTACAATACTACATAGCCATGAGGCAACCTATTTAACAGTGTCAAAGTCCCTGCCGAAGGTACCAAGCAACTCAGAGGCTTTCATTTCTCAAAGACCCATAGCCAGAGATCAAGCTGCACAAATAGAACTAACTTTCCTTCCTTCCTTCCTTCCTTCCTTCCTTCCTTCCTTCCTTCCTTCCTTCCTGTTGAGCAATGTTTTAGAGACCACTACTGCCTGTGATATTGGTGGAAAAATAGCAGCAACAGTAAATTACTCAAAGCTCCATTTTCATCCGCCACTTTTAAATAAAGTGTATTTTTTTAAAAAATACACACTTTATTTAGACATCTTGGTGCATGGGAATGGTTCTAACATTCTTAGCTGAATCTATGATGAGCCATCAAAATAAGTTATAAAATGCATGAGAATTGGCTGCTGCCATTTGAAACATTCACCACATTTGCTGAAATGTTGGCCACTATTCATTGTTATGTACAGAATGTTCTACATGCCCAAAGTAGTACTGCATTCCCTAGACAACAGTTCTCCATGCCAAACATCAAACTACTTAGGAGGCCTGTGGCAATTTCAAAGACAGCTTATGAGGCCTTAACATTGATTAAATTTCTGCTGTGTCCCAGGTGATACCATTGTTCCAGTCATTTCTCAGCTTTGCCAAGAGTACAATTTGTTTTGGTTACTGGAGTCTCTAAAATCCCATGATAATGAACAAATACATCCAAAATCAATCTAGAAAATATGATCCATTTTCAACCCTGGATTTTCCATTCTCTATCTGTTTTCTAGCTTAATAAACTATGAATAAATGTAGAATGTTTTAACAGGTAGAAAGATAAGGAGACTGTTGAAGTCATGTCAGGCGCGAACAACCAGACCCACATATGCAGAATTTGTGCTAACTACTTTATTACATTCTGTGTACAATACAGGAATCTCATGAATCTGGCAGCCTACTTCTGGGAACAATTAGATAAGACTTCAAAGAACTTAGGGAGGATTGGCTCTAGCCCTTTTAAAGTTATGCAGTGACTCCAGGAAGTTCTGCACTTGATCCCTCCTCCTTGCCGGTTGGGTGCTTCCTAACAAGTCATCCTATTACAATGTTGTTTCTCAAAATGAATATGTTCTCTTAAGTCTAATGGAATCTGTTATGGATCCTGAACCTAAGGTACAACTATAACAATTGTAATGCAGCTTTGAAAAGTCAAATTCACCTCTGACTGGCAACAGTGGATAATTTATGTATTATCTTTATGAACTCATGAGCTACCTTTTATAATAAAGAAATAAGGACTTTCAGTTTGTTACTAATGTTACATAGATTATTATTTTTATGGATTGGATATCTTCTATTGGGTATTTATTATTATTTAGATGCTAGGTATGGAGTATTTATTTTGATTAGGTTAAGTGATAACCACTAGTGAAAAGTCATTCAATCAACTTCATGGAAGAATGGGAATTTGAAATTGGATTTCCCAAATTCCATTCCAATACCATAATGAAAGTAAAGCAGCCATCCAGCAGAAAAATATATTCTCTTTAAAAGGTATATCTGAATTACTTAAATAGTATCTTTCAAATTAAAGATTCCTTAATGCCAACAATGAACTACCTGGTACCTCCAGATACTTTGATTAACAATTCCCTTATTAACCAGGCTATCTTTGGGGGTGGGAGCTGAAGTTAAAAATATACACAGGTTTCTTTATTATATTATAAGCAAACTATTCCACATTTCATCTTGTCTACAAATGTTCCATTTTTAATTTTATATGCAGCAACATCTATATCACAAGCACACACATTTACAGAGCCATTAATCTTTAATTAAATGAGAAATATAGGATTTCTTTAAAAATGTTGCCTATATAATTAAGGCAACATTACATAACTAAGTCCAGGATAAATGTACCAGAGTCCAATAAAATAATGAAATACAATACTGAATTCAAATGCACTTCTACAAAAGCTTTCTCCATTTTCAAAAGGACAGAAAACCAAATAGACCATCCTATTGGAAGAAAGAGGAGGAAACAGAGATGATTCTCCCCTCAGCCTGAACTGCCCTGACTTTGTAAATTAAAGTAAATATACATAGTTTCTCAATCTCAATGTTCTTGAAGAAGAGTATACACCATAGTATAATTACTGTTATTTTTTTTAAAGAAAAGGTTCATGAACACATAAAATATAAGAATAAACAGAAATATTTATTTTCTCATCTTACTGAATGAGGTTTTGCAGGGATGTTTAGTAAGATTTTGTTGTAATTCTTTGTACCTTACACCAACATTAATTAATCAGATTTGTTCCCATTCATACTACTACATTTTATGCAGCATATCATCCAATACAAAAGCATGCAAATTATGTAACTGAACTTATTTAACGTTAAATGACTTTAAAAGGATTAAGAGCTAAGTTTAAAATGATTTCTAAAAACCCAACAAGTTATCTATCACTCTACTGGTTTGAAGTCAAAAATAAATACATTTCCTGAAAACAGTTGAATAGAATATTGCCTGCATATGTTGTCTTTTAAACTTGTTAAGCAAAAAAGATGAGCTCCTTTTTTTAAAAAAATGGAGATAATCTTTAAGAACGAACTTAACTTGCATTGATATGGCTATATATCTAACACATTTATTCATATTCACTGGGGTGCCATCACTCACATTTATTTACATCTCATCTTTCCATCCTATTATTTAATAATATTTAAAAATGTCAAAATTTTCAAAAACAAAAGCAAAACATTAAAAAAACTAACATAAACTATCATAAAGCAATTCAGAAAATTTGGCTGAAAAGACAGTGGAGAAAGTGGGGACAGACACAAAGTCTGGAATGTATTCCACTGAAAGGCATGTAGGAAAAAGCCCACTTCCTACATGTAAGAGAAATGGCTGTACAATCAGGATCATCTTCAAGAGGACTCTCCCCCTATATAACTTAATATTTGAAAAGCCACCTCTCTGATAGCCAGCTCCTAATCATCAAGAGTTGAGCAAGTCATGATTCTGATGCACATTTTAAGTTCAAAATATCTGTTTTGAATTTCAAATAGATTATATCTGCCTCTCTAGAACAGAGGTCCCCAACCTTTTGGGCACCAGGGACCGATTCCATGGAGAGAGGTTTTTCCATGGACCGGAGTGGGCATGGCTTTGTGTGCTGTCTGCATCCCGCAGATGGGGCTTTGCTTGTTTGTGCAGACTGGTTGCTGGCATGCTGCGGACCGGTACTGGTCTACCGACCAGGGGTTGGGAACCCCTGCTCTAGAACACAGGATTCTCTTGTTTCAAGCTTAGAACAGTATTAGAATGCTTCTGGTGAACCGATTTTGAACCCGATACAGTCTGTTCAAACAAAAAAAAGAATGCAGTATTGAGATCAAAATATTTTCTAGTAGTTTGTATACTATTATTTGACAGTATCAATCCTAACTTAGAACAGAGATCTACTATGAAAGTGTTCTTACAAAATAGATTTCCTAATAGCATTTAAGGTGGTCATCTTTCATATACACTATTTTTACTAGTAGTGAAAGTATATGTTTTATCTGTGAATAAATATTTTCGGATTCAATTTCTAAAATGAACGAAGTCCTGGGAATGAGACTTACTGCACCTCATTACTGGTTCGTGTAGGAGCTTGCCAATAAAAGTACACAAAATATGAATTTTCAGGTAAAGGTCATAGCTAGTAGTTCTGTCAGATGCTATGACTACCAGCCTAGAAACTTTTTCTAATCCTATTTTGGTAATATTTACCTACTTAAGTTTTTTGATTGATTTCTGATTATATGCCATCAAGTTGTTTTCAACTGGTATAATGAAATGATTATTCAGAGCTCAGTTGTAGATAAGGTTGTGTGTTAAAAGCATACAGTAATATATTAAAGCTGATTACAAGGTGATTATATAAAGTTTACACATAGCAAAAAGGATACAATTGCCAAATGAAATCTTGCTATTATCTGTTGATTTGTAATGAATTTCATAAAGATACCCTGTGTTCTGCCTGAAAATAGTCCAAATACAGAAGTTTCCAACTTATCCCCATTTATCACAAAATCCAAATTATTTTTTCAAGAAACTGAATAAAATCAATATCTGTTAAATACCATGGTATTTGGTTCATAAAGTTGGCTGTTCCTGAAATCAGAGCTCAAAAGGAGACAAGTAGTCTCTTTGTACATTGACTTGTCCAAAGAATAGCTATCAAACTAGACCCTTTTTATTCTAAAATCAGATTTTATTCTTCAGAATTGTAATACAACTAGCCGCACTTTATTTGTTGCAAATACGAAACAACATTCCTTGCAATGTATTCAATGGCAGACTGCAGTTATCTTTCAGCTTCAGGAACTCCCAACTTTTAATTAAGCAGCTAATTAATAGTACCTTTGATCATGCCTATAGCAATCCTGCCAAACCATCTTTATACTAATGTCAAATTAATAATTCAGAAATATTTTTTTCTTGTGTATGTGGATTGTTTCAGAATGGGGTTCATAAATTACTGTAACTAATTAATTGTACCTCAAAATCCCATTTTGAATCTGACTTTGCAACCAGTTAATCTAAACAGAAACAACTGTACAATGCATCTTTACATTTTTCAGCATTTCATATCCACACAAAGCCTGTGATTGAAATTCTCTAAATCCTCCATACCACTCTTAGTGGATGACAGTTTATTGGAAATATGGAGGAAAAAATAATTTCCTCTCTTGTCATATCAGCAAAAATATATCATTGGACTCTATCCACCTTTTTTGTGGATTTTGAAGTAGATCATAGAAGTCAGGCACCCTCTTTAGAATTATATATCTGATGTTCTAAACTCTTTAAAGCATGGGAGATATTTATATAATTGAGAGTTACTTACCTGGATCAAATTCCATCCTATTAAAGATTCAGCAATGATGGATGTTACAGTTGTACATACACCACCAAAAACCATTAGATGTGTAGGTCCATATTTTATTGCATCATAGAAGGCTTTAAGACCCTTTGCATTGTCACACTAGGGAAAACAAACAAAAAAATCATATGTAATTTAATAATAATTTTTCTCTTTGATATTTAAGGATTCCCATAATACCATAATTGAGAGAAAGTAGTCAGCAAGCAGTGACTATTATACTAGCTAGTTATTTTTTGATTATACTAAATGGCAATATCCTGCTCTTCTATGCCTTAACAAAAAAAATTCTTTACATCATATATAGCATGATATGTAAAGAAAATGTCTATCAAAATCTATGTTCTACTTTTAAATGTAATTTGCACTTTAGCCAAACTACTTATTATTGCTATTTCATAACAATATTCCTTACAATCTATTCCTGCAACAGATCTATTGTTGTATCACTGTTTAGATATGTATATAAGTATTTATATATTGTTCTTCAACTTCTCATTTAACTCCACTCCCCCAAAATATTCAGTAAAGATAATAAAGCAGCAATAAAACACCTACATTAAAAGAAACAACACCGATCATAAGCAAAGCAACATCATGTATATAAAGAAATAATTTTAAATCTTTCTGAAGACTAGGTTTAAGACAAGGGAAAAGATAATTAAAGATCCTTTTCTAATGCTTAGGGGTTATAATTGTCCCATATATTCAACAATTTCACCTTTCACAGTGACAGGACACATGACAGAAGTTTCTGAATTGGCAGAAAAACTATGAAGGAGTAGACAGTCTCTCATTTAGCATGCCCCAAACTTCATTCACATTAACTAATATCTGAATTGGTCCAAGAAACCCAAAACAGTCACATAGAGAGGTTCTGTTAACAAACTATGCTTAGAAGGAGCTGTAGTGAAAACCAACAACAGACACAATTCAAACCCAAATTCCTAGTCACTGCTTTACATCCAGAAGTGGTGCTTCATCCCTGCAGTGCAAAGAGGCTTCTTTTACAAGCCAAGCCAACCAACTCAGCTAGTACTTTAGCAGAAGGTATGAAAATAATAAATAAGTTAAATAAATACATAATAAGAAAAGAAAATATGTTCCTTATTTGAAGCTAATAATGGGAAGCTACCCGTTGGTGGGAACTTCTGATTTTTCCACTCTACAGTTAACCAGCAGGCAGTGGAGGAGAAACTGACCCATTGAAGTAGATCCTTAGCAACCACAAAGTGGCAGCATAGTTGCAACTGAAAAAGTTTAAAGGCTGGAACATTAACTGTTGATGGTTGTGTACTGAAGCTAAACAAACTCCTTCCTGCTCAGAGCCTACACATTGCTGGAGTTAGTCAGAGACCAGCTGAAACTGATTTTTCAGAAACATATTAAATATACTCTTCACTAACTGGATACCCCCAGTTTACCTTTCCCTTGTTAGCTGCTATTAACTTGCATTACCAGCTATTTTAAAGTATCCCTATGTTAAAATACCCATGTTTCCTGAAAATAATCTATTTAACTGTACCTTGTAACAAATATTGGTTTCTAATAAGTTATATATACAATCTATATATACAATCTGAAATGTGCCTTTTCTACAATGGAATTTATAAATAATAGAGATTTTTCTATACAAACATAAGGATTCCAAGGGCATTTATTGAAAACCATGAAGTAGAAAGAAAATGATATTAGGTAAGGCAAATAAATTACCCACTCCTCAGATCCACTTTCCCAGAGGAAATAAATGGTTAGCCATTAAATATTTATTCCCAAAAATGTTGATTATGGCACGAAAAGATGGAACCAACACTAAAAAACAAAGTTGCTGAGAGGTAATACTGGAGAAGACAGTAATACAGTACATTAATGGTAATTTTATTCAGAGAACACAGCCTTTGTACAATAAAATTATGATGCTCAATTCAATCAATAGTTCTGCTGCAATAATCATATGATTATTGAATTTTGCCTAAGTCTACCTACAGGGTTATATTTCTGCCCTTTGTAGGTTTGCTTCTGCTAATTCTGGTATTGTAAGTAAATAGGATGCCTACTATAAGTGATGACTGTTTTCTGAAACAAATTCTAAAAGGAAACATGCTACAATTTAGTATTAGCAGTAGGATAGAAGGAAACACTGAAGTAAAAGCAATAGCACTTAGACTTATATACCTCTCCACAGTGCCTTATAGCACTCTGAGTAATTTACAATGTTACCTTATTACCCCCAACAATGTGGGTCCTCATTTTACCAATCTTGGAATGGAAGGTTGAGGCAATTCAGTCGGTTAGGATCGAACTCCTAGCTCTGAGCAGAGTTAGCCTGCAATACTGCATTCTAGCCACTGCACCTTCACAGCTCCTCATGGTAGCTCTTTTGTAGCAAGATGTTGAACCATTATAATTTTCTTTTGTGTCAACTGGCAACCACTAGCAACCTGTAATTTATTCCATTCTGTACTTTTCTTTCTATCTTGCTCATGGGAAGTGTTGCGTCTAGATATGCAATGGGGGAAACCCCAATAGCTTGTGGGACCACGGGTTCCATCCCAAGTTTTTCTTTGAGGACTGGCCACGGCCAGGGTTCTTTCGAGTCAGGGAGTGCTTGCTCCATAGCTGAATGAGCCTCTGTATTTCCAACTGATTTTTGTGGACACATTTCCAACAACAAATAGGCACATTTCCAAAAATTCGATCCAGTGAATTAAAGGTTCTTTAGAGGTTTGGGTATCTAGCCATTCTTGCCTAGACATCATAATGCAATCCCCTAGTGACAGTTTCAGCAACATCAGTCCCTTCCTGTACCAGTGTACTTCATTGTTCCTGATGAGGGGGACAGCTCCTGGAACTCCTCCTGCATGCCAACACACCTCCAGCAGATAACCATACTTAATATTCCTGCCAGTCTTCTTGGACAACTTTCAGAGTAGTTGTTTTGGATTAAAAATGGACCCTACTTCCTTCTCCCAGGGAACCTACTGGGAATAAGCCACCTAGACAAGACTATTAAGTGGACTATAGTCCAGATCCAAAATGGCTCAATTTCTTTTCATTCCACAAAACTTTCCAGGACTGTATGCTTTCATTACTGTTGTCCCCTTGAATATCCAAATATTCAAGAAGGATTTTCTACTGCAGTTCCTGTTTCCTGGATTCAAGAGAATATAATAAATTGGAGCACAGTTTTTCCTAAATTAAGAGAAAGCCTGGTGAGTTTTATCAGAAATTAGTTCAGTCAGTTGCCATTCACAATTAACTGGGTGACATTAAAATACTACTTTCTGATCACACCCTAGGCAAAAATAGGCTCTGTCTCAGAGAATATCAGAACCACCTCTTAGATTCTATAAGAGGTGGTTCTGATATACTGCCATAGTTCCTGCCCAAAATGATTTAGGTAGATTAAAAACATACAGTAAAACACATCAGAGACCATCCTGAAGATTGGTTTGCTTGCTTTTGTATTGCATTTTATCCCTATTCTGGAGTGAATCTGAATGCCTTTGCCGATTGCTCATTAGCTGCTGGGATTATGTTTAGGGGACTTCCACCTGAAATCAGCAAAAGGCTTATCAGTGCAATCTTAGATTGGAGAAGATGACCTAGTTATTTTAGTGGCTGCTCACATTCAAATACAGGGCAAAATATTCATTTGTTAATAGACATTGATACAATCTATTCTACTTTGCAAATTTCTTCTTTGCTCAATGTTGTCACCTATGGAAATTCTATTTACATGAGGAGGGTATGGAAAACTTCTGCTCCTTAGTGTCTTTCTGTGAGGATCTACTTACTACTGAACATATCCTTAGTAGTTATAGTCTTTTAAACTTCCTGGATGGGACCTCTTATACAAACAAGAATGCTACAATTTATTGCACTTGAGATAAAGTTTTATTTGGACTTGCCAGAAAATAATCATTGCTGAGTATTTTGTTAGTCCCCACTATGAGAGGGAAAGAGAAGGTCAATCAGGTGGCCAACTGGAGGATCTTGCCTTTTGTAATGTGGGTCTCTTGAAAGGGGTCACCCTGATCAAAATTAAGATCTCTTCCTTCATCCCTCCAATTATCACAGGTCAGCTGATAAGGAAGATCATTGGTGTTCTTGCTTAACCATTAGGACAATATGAATTATTTATTTGTTAGATCATTCAGATTAATCAGTCAGACAAATAGAGGCTTTTATTTGGTCTAAAATATTTTCCACATTACATACTGTGACAATCATATTAACAAGTTCAAAATACACACATTAGCAAGGAAAAAAAGTATTTCATGTCGGTTGTGAATGTGTTTGAAGTATATTAATGCATATTTACATTTTACTGTCTTTAAGCCAAGAATATGCCATTTAATTTTACAAGCTTATCAAGAGAAAAAGAGTATCTTTTCACAATCTAAAACTGCTTTCAATAATTATTTCATCCATGTAGAAATGTTGTGATGGAATGGTTTAAATTTAAATGTTTTAAATTTGGATATAGACCACAAGCACTAAATTAATCTATATATGCATATGTTATTGCATTTATGGAACCAGCTATATCACATTGAATACAGAAATTTAGAAGCAGAAATTATTTGAGATCAAATGGTGGGAGCATGCATTAATACAATATTGTGCGATAAATACTCACAATAGGAAGATTTGACATTGGATTAAGAATGCAGAAGAAACATGTCTATTGCAGCAATGAATAGCATATCTAAAGATATCACCTATGCAATGAATATTATATTTTAAAGAAAAGGATATTTAGCATTGAGTTTTTGGATGGGTTAATCCTCCTGGTATGCAATCTGGGGTCTTCCTGGTGGTGCAGCTCCTGATTGATGAGGAGGTGTCAGCTTTGCATAACTCTATCTAGTGTGCCACTTGTGCCCTTTCCTAGATCGGAGGTCCTTCAGTCAGTCACTCATGCCCTGGTCATGCCCTCAAAACTTGACTACTACAATTCAGTCTACATGGGACTGCCTTTGAAGACCATCTGCAAACTTTGACTGATTTAAAATGTATTGGCATAAGCAATAATGGACTTGCCTCAGTATGCCCATGTAACACCTCTGTTTCACAAGCTACACAGTTTTCAGTTCACTTCAAAGTATTATTTTAAGTGTTATTTATTACCTATAGAATCTTGAATGACATAGTACCTTGTTACTTGAAGGACCACATAACTCCCATATCTAACCAGTCAATTCAATTCTGTGAGATTAGCAGACTCTACATTCATCAATATCATTATTTAGGATCTCAGAAGCATGCCTGCTGTGTAGCACTACCTGCCTTCTACAATGATGTTTCCCCAGAAATCTGGATGACTCCCTTCTGCTATTGTTTAGAAGAGCCATGAAGACTTAGCTCTTCATCAAGGTCTTTGATAAGAGAGAATGAGACCCCCTCACTTCATCATACTGGCCAACTTTGATCTTTATCTTTTAAACTAATTTTATTGTAATTTCTTTGATTGTTGTGAGACTTTCAGAGTCATTGAGTGTTTGGCAACATACAAGTTTAATAAATTCATTATTGTTATTGTTGTTGTTATTGTTGTTGTTCATCACACAGTCAGATAGATATTTAGACTGGATTTGGCATTTTTATTCACCTATTAATGTCAAGGTTCTGACTGACAAACTCAGCCAAGCAAACACCTTCCAGATATTCCGATCTCTTAATGTAAAACTTTACTGAGTACATCATTTCAGCACATATGAAAGCAAAACCAACTCTGGCAAACCCCAGCCCAAATCCCTATAGTAAAAGTATAGAGTTCTCCCTCCCATTCATGAACAAGTCACATTGCCCAATTAGGTGAAAATATACTGCTTTAAGAAAATGTCTCTGTGTCAGGTCAGACATCTGGTGAATCATCCTTGATTCTCACAGTCTGCATTCTTTATTTTGTAGTTGGCATCCCATTTCCCCATCCTCCCCCCAAGTTCATTGGCAAGCTAAGAAGCAATAATTGTTGCACCAGCAAAGCGAGCTTCAAGCTTGACAATTAAATCCTTCCCAAGGACCTGGGATAGGCAGATATTGATGTTTGATGGTGTTAAAGAAACTGTTGCAACATGTACACTGTTCCAAGTAAAGCTGTCTTTTGTAATTGTCAGGTGGTGATTTTGTCAATGCTGATGGTGTTCAACCAATGCTCCAGTTGTTTTGTGATTGCACTCAAGGTGCCTATTACTATTGGTACTACTTTGGTTCTCTTTTGGCACAGTCATTCTATTTCTATTTGCAGATCTTTGTATCTTGTATTCAGTCACTTTTTCAATCACTTAAGGTAGAAGGATTTCAACCCCAGTTGCAAACATTCCCAACTACACTAATCTCAACAGAGTTTGGAGTACTCAAATAAAGAAACCTTTATGATTTTGCTTGGACAAAAAGAAGATGGCAACAGATTATCAGGATTTCTATGTTCCACATCACGTTATAATTATAGAACAGCATAGATAAAAGTAAAATCAAACTTAAAATATTTCTCTATTCTTTTTCAATCTAATTGATGAAATATAGAAAACTGTTTCTAGATCTCTGGATTTTCCCATCAATAATTAACAGTCTAATAATAATTATTAAAACTTAAAGATCCAAAGTAAAAATTAGAATTATGATGGAAAAAACAAAGAAAGAACGGGGAATTATAAGTTCCATGGAAGACCAATATTTTCTGGATTGTGTCCAGAAAACAGATGTTGGTTCCATAACAATATGGATTTATTTGAGCACATATGTAGCAGAGTGGATTTACTAAGAGAAACCAGGATTATGAAAAGAAGAAGCAGGATTTGAAGGTTTGCACACTGTATTTGATGTAAACGGAGAACTTTCAAGAATTTATTTGTTCAGATGAGCATTTTCAAGGGAGTGAGAGATCCTGGGAGTTGAAGAGATAGATGTAGAATCTGTTTTTCTATTTTTAAAGGATATATATTCCTGCTGTCAATGGTGGTTGTTAGTTCTGAAAACTCCATTAGAAAATAGTAGAATTACATTACTGCTAACTCAAAGAAACAAATGAAAAACATAGAATGGAATTAAAAATAAATTCAGTAAATTAATTGAAAAATGATTTTGTGTAATTTCTCCTAACATTTTAAAATAATTGAAAACCATTCCCTTGACAATGTGACACTCACAGAAATGTGTTAACAAGCTTAACATATCGATGCAGCTATTTAGTTTAGATATTTACTTTAGTTTTTCTAATCTTCCCTTAATCTTCCCCTAACTCCCATATTTTTTAAATTTTCCAAACAGACCTAAGAGGAGGGCATGAAGTTCGCTGACTGCTTTTTGTCTGCAGTCTATAACTTCCTCCTTAAAGCTGATTATGAAAGTAATTGATATCTATGTTCAATAGTATGAATTAGTGGAAATAGATTTTCATATTAGCACAATAAAATCATGGAAAATGCTGATAAAAAGGGAGAAGATGTATACAATGAAATCAGTATGTGTTCTAATGGTTGTTTGATCTTGTAAACCTACTATATTCATCTACACAAGGGAAATGGGTACTCAGTTGCATTGTTCATATTCTCAGCTCTGGATAAGATCATCTTGTATATTAGCTTCCATTGCAATAAAAACACAGGACTTCTCTTTTCTGTCCCTCTGTGGGACAGAACTTTATGTGTTACTGTATCAGCTTTAATAAACTCAAACAGAATTTTATATGTAAAAAACAGACAAGGACACTATCAGTCCACTAATGGGAGAAGATGGCAAAGAGATATTGGACATACTTAGGTCATTCTTTACATCTATCTTTACAGAAAAGAGAAAAAAACAGTCCAATCTATCAAAAGCAGTACCGTAAAAACAGATTAGGAATAGGAATTAGGAAGTCAAAATAGGCAACAAAAAAAAATAGTAAGACAACTCTTATCCACTCTACATGAGTAGAAATCACCAGGACTATATGGATTACATTCCCAAGTTCTGAAGGAGCTGGCAGATTTTATCTCTACTGAACCATATTTTTCAAAGATTCTTAAGCACTGGGGAACTACCATGGGACTGAAAAAGAGCTGGGGTGGTTCCCATCCTTAAAAAGGGGAAAAATGGTTCCAAGAAACTACAGACCAATCAGCCTGATATCAATACCTGGAAAGATCCTGGAAAAGTTAATCAAGCAATGGATCTGCAAACACCTAAAAAGAAGCAAAGATATTATTAAAAGCAAAATCATGCCAGACAAACCTTATTGCATTCCTTGACAAAATGACTAAATTAGTAACAAGCAAAATGCTGTGGATATAGCATATTTGGACTTTAGTAAGGCATTTGACAAAGTAGTCCACAACCTACATCTTGGTAAGAAAAATGTAGGATAGACAGCATCACCATCAGATGGATTCATAACCAGCTGACCAACCATACTCAATGTGTAGTCTTCAGTGGAACTAAATCTACATGGAGGGACGCATACAGTGAAGTACCCCAAGATTCTATCTTTGGCCAGTACTCTTTAACATCTTCATAAACAATTTAGATTAGTGGATAGAAGGGGAACTCATCAAATTTGCAGATGACACAAAGTTGGGGGAATAGCTAGGCTCCATCAACAGAGGAATAGTATCAAGATCATGTGAAGTTCTAGTAACACTTTATACTGATTTGGTAATACCCCACTGCATCCAATTCCAGTCATTACGATACAAAAAAGATGTTGAGACCCTAGAAAGAATGCCAAAGAAGAGCAACAAAGATGATTAGGGGACTGGAGGCTAAAACATACAATGAACAGATGTGGGAACTGGGTATGTCTAATGTAACAAAGAGAAAGACTAGGGGTGACATGATAGCAGTGTACCAATATTTAAAGGGCTGTCACAGAGAAGAGGGGGTCAACCTATTCTTCAAGACATCTGAAGGCAGGACAAGAAGCAATGGATGGAAATTAATCAAGAAGAGAACCAACCTAGAACTAAGGAGAAATTTCCTGTCAGTGAGAACAATAGGTCTGTGAAACAGCTTGCCTCCAGAAGTTGTGGGTGCTCCATCACTGGAGGTTTTTAAGAAGAGATTGGACAGCCATTTGTCCAGAATGCTGTAGAATCTCTAACTTGAGCAGAGGGTTGGATTAGAAGACCTCCAAGGTCTCTTCTGTTATTCTGTTATTCTGAAATTCTTAGAATGTAGTGATATAGATCATTGTGTCTTTTCTACTTGTGTTTGGCAGGCTACTTCCATGTTAAAAGGCCCTGGATATTGCAGAATTGCCCTTACAATTCTTCCTTGTATATGATTTGAGAGTAATCACGTTTATCTAAGCTGTTAGAAATTTAAGAGAGCCCTAGTACAACTAACAATGCTCTCCACCATGCTATCCAACAGCACCCTGTGACAATATTTATGCCAATTTTTTATCCTGGAACTAATGTGGGTCATAAGACCAAACAGTATTAGTTCAAACAAAGATAAAGTAAAATAAAGGAATATCCAGCAATATCCAAAGATCTGATATTCTGCATAATATACATACATTTTATTACAAAAATTCATATAAACCCATTCCTTCCAGCTAATTCAATACATTTCTATAAATTAGCCCAAATTACTCTCATAATTTGATACTATATTATTGCTATGTAAATTTTTATTCAGAAGAAAATGAATATTTAGAAGGATAGCATAGTTCTCGTTGCTCTTAAGAGTCAGTCTGTCTCTTAAGTACTGATTCTTAACGGTAGAAGTTTTCTGTCAGCCATGGAGGGACCTTTCCAAATATTGGTATTAGAGTGATATTGGCAATTACCGCTGTTGAGATCACAGCATAGAGATCAAATTAACTCTCAAAGCTGAAAGAAAAAGAGGAAATATATTTTGAGTCCTGCTGCTGTCTGAGAGCTATGGAATCATTTTATACTTTGCCAGAATGACAGGGCTCTTCAATACCTACATGCTACCACAGACATTTCAATTTCACCTGAATAGTGCTCTACAGAATCATCAAGTAATAGTTTAACCAACAGTTGTTCTCTGATGTTTTCTTAAAACGATGCACCTTTGGTTTTAAACAGGTGTTATTGATATGCAGAATATATTTATTTTCAAAAACTAATAGAATTCAGAACTGTTTTTTATTAAATGTGATTTTTATGGAACATTAAACATTATATGCTAATGTTAACTTAATTGCATAAAGTAATTGCAACATCATTACATCAATCTGTCTCTGTCATTTTTTTGTTTGGGGGCAAGTTTGCTTTGTTTACATACTTTTACTACTCTAAGAGTTTCGCCAATGAATTTATAGAACCATACACTAAATATTAAAAAAACATGAAAAATATTACACAAGAGTGAGCTTTGGTTTAGCAGATGTTTCCAAGCCATTCTTAGTTATAGTGAACTGAACCATGGCTTACTCATCCTAATATTCAAGGGAAACATAAGTCACTAAATAGAACTAGATAACCAACATTTTCCCTAATGCAATCCCAATATGGTTAATTTGTGATCCCATATTTATTTATATATTTATACTCCATATTATTTTTATAAATGGCACAAGGCAACTAACATATCTATTGTTCCTTCTTCCTATTTTCCCCACAACAGTTTACGAGGTGAGAGAGAATGACTGGCCCTAAGTCACTCAGCCAGCTTCTATACCTAAGGCAGGATAAGAACTCACAGTCTTCCTCCCTAGTGCCTTCATCACTGAACCAAACCTAAACAATGTCATTTCCATAAATATTATTAACCATAGGTTAATGTACTATGCAAACACAGCCGAAAAGAGCAAGAGTGAAAAGAATATGTACTATGCAAACTCAGCCAAAAAGAGCAAGAAAGAAAAGGAAAAAAAGAAAAAAGCTTAAAGATCTGTTCTAACAGAATTACAACTCTACAACACATTGATTAAAAGCTCTGAAAAGAATTTGAGCTGTCATTCTACTGACAAGGTTGCCAGTTTGTTCCTGCACTATTAAAAGCATGGCATGCAGAAATTAGAAAGGTGGAACTTTTCCCACTAATTATCTCCATGCTAAAAGGAGTTATTTCCATTTTGCTTATTTTCTGTGCTGCAAATTCTGACTGCTGTTACTGACACCAAAGCAGAGCCTTTTTTTAATTATCATTTTTAAGATGCACTGCATGGATTGAATGAAGTGTGTCATTAGCTGCTGTAGCATAAATAGAAGACCTATCCAACTGGGGTAGCTTACTGTACAAAATGAGAGTAGAAGAGAAATGACAATTGCTAGGAAAAAAAGATCCTTTCAAATGTCATGCATTTGCCTCTTCATAGCACATGTGTTTTGATAGATACATTGCTCTTTGATACAAAAAATGTTATTGTATACAGAAAAATAACTGCTGAGCAAAAAGCATGTTGCAGTTCATTTTCTGCATGTAAATTATTTACTACAATTCATTTAGAAAAATATGATTTTTCCTACTGCATTTATTTTCTACATGAAGATCTGTTTATTTATTTGTTTATATTTGTATAAGGGAGCAATCAGTTCCCCAACATGCATTATCAAATGATACAGACAAAATGCAGGTTCAATTCCTCTTTCTGAGATAAAAAGCAAATAAACAACATCTCAGAGTTGAACATATTAATAGAATAATTACCATTTAATGATTTAGCTAATTAACTTCAATATGCTGATTATTATTCAACTAATTAAAATAGACAACCAATTTAAGAAACTGAAAAAAACCCAAACAATATCTGAAAATCAACCACAGAAATATTAACTGTTGACAAAATGAGATTAAGGTAGAGCTATCAAATACAGGTTACAAAAACAGCCATTGGATGGCAAAAAACAGTTTTTAATCTGCTTCCTGTCATCTGGATTTTATAGTCCAGATCTGGTAGCTTAATCTAAGAAATACTTTGCTAAATACAACTGGATATCCCCCAGGAAAAGAACAGAAAATCTGTCCATATTTTTAAAGAGATACCAAGTTATAGTTTCCACCACTGTAAAAACAATGCATGTATTTTTACTTCAGTAAACAAAAGAGCAGAGATCAAATCCATTCCCCAAGCTGGGGAGAGAATGGCTAAAACAAGATAACAAATGATTCTTAAGAGCAAACTTGTATGGTCATAACTTGAAAGCTTAAAAGGAAGACAACGTGTAACTAAGATTTCAATTCTAGGACTGGGATGCCCTAAATTCAATGGGTTTTGGCATTCATTTTATCCTTCAGGTAGGTCTAGTATGGTGTGCTAGACATAAAATAAATTTTCTCAAGGAGCAAACCTTAACCTCCCTGTATGCTAAATTCTTGTTTTTAATATGTCAAATTTGTCAGATCCTCGGTTTTCTTCAGATTAAAAAAGAAAAACATTAATTTATGAATGTTTCTGAAGCATGGTTAGGGTATAAGAAAATGTTCTAAATATGAATGTTTGATCTGTTGATATATGCAATAGTTGCAAATGTACGCAAGAACATAAACTTGCAACTAGAAAAGAGATTTACTTTAGAAACAAAAGTTTAATTTTGTTTCCTGAACAAAATGAATCTATTTAATCATTTTTAATCCAAATTTTGACTTTTGTGCTCTTTAAGACTTATACATTGTGAATAAAATGATATGCCAGAAAAGCATAATAAATGATGGATGCAGTTTCTTTAACAGGTTAATTGTTAAAAACACTACTCTTTATAAAAACTGAAAAGCATGAATGTATTTAAGGATGCTGAACTAATTCTGTGTACTTTGCAATACCTCCCCTTCCATAAAACTATTGTCCAACTTAACTGCTTCCACCAAGGTGATCAGCAATCCATGAAACCTTATGTCTTTTAATAAGTCATAAGAACAGGTGCTATCAGGTTTTCTTCTGATTTTTTGCTATCCTGAAATAACATGGCTTTCCTCATACAATTCAATGCATTTTGGGGTTAATTCCAATTCTTAGCTTAGGGTCAATTTACTCTTTAGCTGAAGGATATATATTATTGTATATATCGTAGAACTTACAATGG
Organism: Protobothrops mucrosquamatus; assembly: GCF_001527695.2. Taxonomy (NCBI): domain Eukaryota; kingdom Metazoa; phylum Chordata; class Lepidosauria; order Squamata; family Viperidae; genus Protobothrops; species Protobothrops mucrosquamatus. The sequence continues at coordinate 111,829 of NW_015387407.1, forward strand.
CATGTAATATGGATGAAGTTAAGATGTTTGTAAATGCCAAGTTTTACTATCTTTGAATGATTAGTGAATATAATATGAACTTGGGCTGGGGAAACTTCATTTCAATCGTGAAATTTCATCACAAGGTATTGAGTCAGACACTTTTTTTTATTAAAGAGTTGAGGTGGCATATCAAGTGACAGGCAATAATGTAAACAAAACAAGCAAGGAGATACATATCAAGGACCCCAAACCAACTAGGTCTCACTATTGCATGAACTACAGGCATGCAGCTGCATTCCATATTCTATTGTTTACTGCAGGATCTATAGCTGCAACTGGTAAAACAAAACAAAACAACATCCTAAATGAAAATGCTTCAATCTAAAGACCCAAGATACCCACTGGCAAGGGCACAGAAACAAGGGAAGGATACACAGCAACTGAAATGTTATTTGCAAATAAGGGTGACATGTGAGGTTTATTGTTCATACCTGGTGCCTATCTCTTCTTGGCCTGCTGAGTCTGTGCCTGTCTTTATCCTGTGGACACACATCAAAGCATTGTTGGGGGGGAGGGGAATGGGTTGAATGTTTTCAAGCAAATGGAGCAGGAAGGTGATTTTTTGAATTTGGTGTTGATGTCGCTGATCCCAGTGCCATCAAGATATTTCTTGTAGATGACAGGGAATCTAGGAAAGCAGCGAGTAACATGGACATCAGTGTGATTTACAAGCTGTATTTTGTTTTCTTTCTTCCCACCTCCCCTTGTGTAAAAGCCCTGCAGAATACATACTTCCTAGTCAGTCTTAATATGCAATAATGGTTACGTTTAAATCACATGAATTCAGACTGAATTGAGTAGCTTGAATCTATATTCAGGGGTTTGCACAGAATTTGATTATTTTGTCAAAAATGACACAAGGAGCTTTGCATCATCATGTTGTAAGCAACCTCTACTGCAGTGGTGGCAAGCCTATAGCACGTGTGCCAGAGGCGGCACGCAGAGCCCTCTCTGTGGGCATGGAGGCTGTTGCCCCAGCCCCGCCTCCCCTCACGGCCCCCTCCTCACCAGCAGGCCCTCCGGAAGAGAATCACCCCCAGGCACAGCCCACGCGGAACAGCATAGCCAAGGAAATGGCAACTGGGAAGCAGGGACAAGATTACGCTCTCACGTCCCGTTGCACGCAAATGATGCTGCGGGGCGTGGGCAAAGGGCATGGGCACCATGGCACTACAGGGCTGCCTGCGCGATCTGCTGCAGTGGTCCATGGAGGCAATAGGTGGCCCTGTGGACAGACGGAGTGGGGGCAGGGGTGCTTATTTATTTTGGAGTGCCTCCGAAAGAAAATACTGCCAAAAAGCATATGCTACAGACCTCATGTTAACCACCCACAAGCATGAAAACTAGCCTACAAAAACAGGTATAAAATGTTTAATTCATGATTAGTCATGCACACAGTCGTCTGGAGAAATACCAATGTATCATCAACAAACAAAAAACTGAATGCCTCAGTGCAATCGGACAAGATCTCACAAACTGGAAAACACAATCAACATATCTGGCAAACTCCAGACCAGAAAACACAATGTCCTATGAAAGAAACTAACCAAGATCACTCCTAAATAGCAAAGTTACAATTTAAATTCATGAATCAAAAACTTGTTCAGTAGACCATTAGCTGAAGACAAAAAAGCCATCCTCATAAAAGGCCTTAATTGCAACTACAAAAACATGGACTTAGTCGATTTCCTTACCAACTTAGAATACATAATAAAAACTAACAAACTTGACCAGGGAACACAAGAGGAAATCAGACAGAGAATCATTCCTAACATCCAACAAAACACACAAGACAGAACACTTAACCAAGAGGAGAAGAAGACATTAAAGAAACTGAGAAAACAACTAATTTCAACACAAATAAAGGACTCCACTATACCCAGATTCTATGGACTTCCCAAAATACACAAAAATGAAATTCTTCTCCGCCCTATAGTGCTACTACCCGGAGCACTAAACTACAAACTAACGAAAGCATTAAGAAAAAGACTTCACCACCTCATCAACAATTCAGCTTATTCTATAAACTCACCTGAACAATTTCTTCAATTATTTAAAAATGTCAAAATAAATGAAGAGAAGAAATAGTCTCATTTGACATCACTGCATTATTCACATCTATCAACAATGACCTGGCCAAACAAATCATATATGATTTACTCACAGAAAAACAAAGCCATAACAAAAAGACACCTAAAGAATGCTCCATGTCCACTGACACTACCATGAAGTTATGCCTCATAACACACTTCAAATCCAGTGGCAAAATCTATCAACAAATACAAGGCACACTTATGGGATCACCTATATCTGGCCTAATAGCGGAAGCAGTAATGCAGAAAATTGGACGCACAGTCCTGCCAACCATCCAGCCAAAAATTTGGATACGTTACATGGATGACACTTTTGCCATCATCAAACACTCCAGACTAGGAGAGATACACCTTCTACTCAACAATGTATTCACTGGGATCAGTTTTACGTATGAAGAAGAAAAAGAACAGATAGATACTGATATAAGGAGACAAGATATCAGCGAATTAACAACCTGCGTATACCGAAAATCCACACACAGAGACCAAATTCTAAATTTCACAAGCAACGACCCCACTGCACACAAGAGGAGCTGCATCCAGACCCTTTTCAAAAGAGTCAAAACACACTTGCAGCACCGAGTCATAAAGAAAAGCAGAAGAGAAACACCTTTTTGATGTTTTCTTCTGCAATAGCTATCCCCAAAAATTTATTAATATGATGCTTGTCATCCAAACCCCGACAAAATACACAGCCAAGCACAACACAAAAACAAGTCCTGCCATACATCAAAGGAACATCCGAAATGGCTGCCAGAATACTGCAACCTCTAGGAATGATAGTTCACAAACTCACATTAACACTCAGAAAAGAGTTATCTAAAGTCAAAGATAAAATACAGAAGGAAGACAACAGCAACACAGTATATAAAATCAATTGCAACAATTGTAACCGGTTCTATGTGGGACAAACAGGAAGGCAATTGAAAACAAGGGTTCATGAACATCAACTAGCAGTTAAACGACACAACTAAAAATCCCTGATCTCGAGCCACATTGACAATGAACAACACTAGTTCGATTGGGAAGGAACAAAAATCATTGGCCATGCCAACACGCACCACACACATGAATTTATTGAAGCCTGGTATTCTACCAAAGGAGCAATTAACAAGCATATTGATCACATGACTATCTGACCACACAAGACATATACAAGAGGAATAGGACAAGAAAATCCTGCTGATGATGTTACCTAGTCTGGTAATGAAACATTCAGAAACTAAATTGAAACAAGCTTGGAGAGCAAACCACTGCCAAAATCTAAAATCTGAGCTATAGGTATTTTCTATTATTTCAAACTTATTGTACTTTTTCTTGTCTACTGTATTTATTTTTCCTTTCTGGGAAATATTCTTTCATTGGGAATTAGGAATTTAATTGATAATGAAAATAGCTGAGTTGCCTTACTACCAATGTGAGCAAGAATACAGGCTTATACATTTCTCTATTTTTGTAGTGTAAGTAAAAATTATGTGAGAGAATAATAAAGGGCAAATTCCCTTAAACAATCTGTGCTAATTCCACCAGCCTATCTAGCAATATATACAGCAGTTACATAATTTCATTAAGTTACATATTTACAATATTTGCAACATAAATGGGATAGATGCCATACACTTGTTTTATTGTTTGTAGTGTGCAAATGATGTAATTGTCTTAAAATTGGTTTCAGAATAATTGAGTAAAATGCTCTTTTTGAAAACATGTCACCTTAGATTTGAAATGTCTTAGTATAAAGCGCAGGAAATCAGGAGCCCGGGCAGTTCAAATGAATATTATAATATTCATTTGAACAATGTAATATACACTATTACATTGTAATAATATACAATATTATTACAAGCTTATGCTCTCTGCAAGAATCTAAACTAATAATGATCAAAGCAAATAGGCAGCAGATAAGAGTCAATGGGATTCAAGGTGGAATTCAATGGAATTAAATCTCTTGTAGGTGCAAAGGGAATTGAGACTGATGACATGCTGGACCTCCCCCTCGGGCTCAGCCTGGTCCTCTCCTACACTTATTTTGCTAGTAGTTCTAGATGATTTTAATAATTTGCCAAATAAAAAAATGCTGACTATGGTAATTTAATCGCAGTGCTTGTTGACATGTCTGAATACTTTCTCCAAAGTATATATACAACTACAATTTTAGATTACAAATAGATCAAATGTATTATTTATTTATCACTCAGATGAATTGCTTAATATTTTAGTCACTTCATTTTGCTAACATTTATGTTTCAAAGATGCTAAAGTTAACTTGAAACATCAATTTTTATTTTATTTTACAGCATATTACAGCATCTTTATTTTGTGGCATCTTTAACAGAGATGTTAAGGTGAACTTGAAACATCAATCTTTTATTTTATTTTACAGCACCCTTCATTTCACAGCACTATACTAAATCTTTAAAACAACCCCCTGGGCACTTTGGAAAGTATTTGTAGAAGCTCAGCCATTAGACCAGTCATATGTTTCCATTGTGGATTTGACTATCACTCCCATCATAGCCCAGCAGTGCAGGGCAATTAAGTGATGGATAATGGTTTGCAATATAGATAGTCCTTGACCTACGACCACAATTGAACCCAAAATTTTTGCTGCTAAGCAAGACAATTGTTAAGTGAGTTTTATGACCTTTCTTGACACAGTTGTTTAGTGAATCACTGGAGTTGTTAAGTTACTAATACAGTTGTTAAGTGAATCTGGCTTCCTCATTGACTTTTCTTGTCAGAAGTTTGCAAAATATGATTACATCACTCCAGGACACAGCAACCATCATAAATACATGCCAGTTGCCAAGCATAAAATATTTGATCATGTGACCATGTGGATGCTGTAACAGTCGTAAATGTGAAAAATGGTCATAAGTCACTTTTTTCAGTGACATGTTGTAACTTACAAGGCTCACTAAACAAATGGTTGTTAAGTCAAGGATTAACTGTAGTAATTAAATCCCAGCAGTTCATTGTCTGAAGGATCAGTTTTCTGCCAAATGGGCTAAATGGCAAAAAATGCTATACAGATTAACAATTGAGTATCAGTGCCCAATATTTGAAGGAGAAACAAATATCCATACCATTATAGACATTTTGCTACATCTCCCTCCCATGTTCTTTAATATTCCTATAAATTATTTTAAAAGAACTTGTGTCTCAAACTAGGCAAAACAGTTGAAAGTTGTAGGCTCAAACCGATACAAAAATATGTGAATGTTTACATTAGGTTGGTTTTTTATATGCTACTTAATTGAAAGAAACTTTGCATAGCCATTTCACATCAAGAACCAGAAGATTGAAATGAACACATACATATCCAGATACTCAGATCTACTGTACATAAACTTGCTTTTCACAATATTAAATTTCTAAAGTTACAATTTGTTTTCATAATCTTATATCATCCACAGTGATTGACTGATTATATGCCACCAAGTCATTGTTGAGTCTTGCCCTTGTAAGATAGATTTTCTCCATGATGATCTGTCCATAACCCGGTCTTTCAGGTCTTGCAATTATACACTCAGTGCCACTGTAACCCAGTCTATGAAGTTCATCATTCCTTCTACCTTTCCCAACATCAGAGTCTTCTCCAGAGATCTTCCCATAATGTGTCCAGAGTAGGATCATTTGAACCTGGTCATTTGTCATTTCAAATGACAATTCTGGCTTGATTTGTTTGTTGACCTATTCATTGGGTTGTTGTTCTGGTTTGGTTTGGTTTCTTTTGGGGGGGCTATCCATGGTATTCTCAGGGTTTTTTTCTAATACCAAAGTTCAAAAGTGTCAATCCTATTCTGCTTCTTTGAAGTCCAACTTTTAATTCCATAGAGTGCCATAGGGAGTATCATGGCTTGCATGATTTTGATCTTAGGTATAGATATACCATGGCATTTGAATATCTTTTCCAAGGCCTTCATGGCTGTTCTATCAAATGCTAGTCTTCAGTGTATTTCTTGATTGCTTGTTTCTTTAATGTTGATAGTTGATCCTAAAAGGCAGAATTTATCACTCTGACATTTTCATTGTTAATGAGGTTAGTTGTTCTACCTATTGTCATTAGCTTGCCATTTTTTATATTTAATTTTAGTTGCATTTTTTTTCACTGTGCTCCTTGACTTTGATTACTAGAATTTGTAGATACTTTGCATTTTTGGCTGTCAGTATAGTATCATCAGCATAGTGCAGGTTATTATTATCTCTTCTTTTTTCCTTGTTGAACTCCTTTCTTGGGTGACACAGTGGCTCAGCAGTTAAGACGTTGGGCTTGTAACTGGAAGAGGGCAGCCCAGATTCAAGACCCAAGCACCATACAACGCAGTGAGCTCCTGTCCTCACCCTAGCTCCTGCCAATGTAGCAATTCAAAAGTATGCAAATGCATGTAAATAAATAAGTACCACTTCGATTGGAAGGTAACAGTGCTCCATGACATCATGCTAGCCATATGACTATGGAAATGTCTTCAGACAGCATTGGCTCAATGGTCTTGAAACGGAGATGAGCACCCACCTGTATAGTCAGCAAAGGCTAGCAGAGTAGGAAGGACTCTTTTATCTTCCTTACTCCTTTCTCAGTCTAGACCCAAACTGTTTCACCATCTTCTAACCCTACAGTTTTGACAGATACATAAGCTTCTCATGAGCTCTTGAATTTCCATTATTCTGCTTCTTCACAATATCCAGTTTATTCTGATATCCAGTTTGCTTTCTTCACTTTCTCCATTTTGGCTGTCTTTTCAAATTCATCCTTAATGACCTCTTTAAGTTGTTTTCATAATTCCTCTGGTTTTCTATCAATGAGGTTCAGTATTTTAAAACACTTCCTGTCAGGCTCCAAAAACCAAGAAAGGCATGTTGTGATTCTTCCAAGCAGATTTCTTTATTGTTCCTCACCTATACACAGAATCTTGCCAAACTAAAGCATCCCATAAAGTATATATGGAAATAATAATAATAATAATAATTATTATTATTATTATTATTATTATTATTATTATTATTATTATTATTATTATTATTATTATTATTATTGATCATCGCACAGTCAGCCAGATGTTCAGACAGGATTTGGCATTTTTGTCTACCTATCGAGTCCTTACCAAGGACCTGGGATAGGCAGATGTAGATGTTTGATGGTATTACAGATATCGTTGCAGGATGGAAGTTACTAGTAAGGCCTCCTTTTGCAATTGACTAATGGTGAATTTGTCAATGCCTATTATTATTATTATTATTGTTGTTGTTGTTGTTGTTGTTGTTGTTGTTGTTATGAAGGAGCCATCTTTGCCTGCTTTCTCTCACAAAATTGAGTTGAGATGTCTCTTGTTTTTCTGGAATTCAATCTTGCCCTCCTAAGAATCTGAACTATATTTTATTACAATTCTTGATATTCTCCTTGAAAATGGTGGAAATATTTTGAAGATCATATTGTGGAAACTGACTGACTTTCTTATTCTTCTTTAATTTACTTGTAAGTTGCATGTGAGCAATTTGTAATCAGTTCCACAGTCAATTTGATGTTACATATTTTCCGTATGGTGCTCTCTGTAGGTAATCCTCAACTTATCACTACAACTGGAACCAGGATCTCGATTATTGAGCAAAATAATGGTTAAGCAAGATGCTGCATAACTGCTTCACTCAAGAACAACAATCTTGGCATTCCCAGGAGTGGGAATCTTGTGGGTAGTTAAGCAGACAGAGTCCCAGGTAAGGAGTGCTTCAGGGGAGATAGACAGATACCGTAGACAGACAGATAGACAGACATTGGAAAGTATACTTATCTTATGCCTTTTTCTATGAGTCTAAATGCAAATATTAAAATACTGACAATTTTTACTATGTTTGGGCCAATTCATACTTTACACAGCAAGGAAATTTGCCACTTCTGTGTATTAGCAGTGAACCAATGAAGTGTAAATTGGAGATTCATTTTGTAAATACACTGAGGACATATTCCATAGAGCCCCAGCCAATTATATATTTCTGCTGTGATAAAAAAAATTGTATTTGCTTTTGTTATTATTGATGTATGCATAGTGAAAATGTTTACTCATGTATTTTTATTATTTTATTTAAATATACATTGATCAGCACAAGTTTTAAACCAAATAATAAAGTACATGTATATGTAAATACATTTGTATTCTTAAGGAGAGACATAACCTTTTCAATATGCATATTCAATATTTCTAACAAAAAATACTTGTCTAGTTTGACGAAATGTGCTGGGAATTATACTTTTGATGTATCTAACAATTGAGCCTAAATGTCAATAAAGCTGCTCAAGAGTCTGTGCAGTTAATTATTTTTTCAGCCAAGGCTATTTCTACTTTTCTTAAAAAAACTAATCTAAGGAGAAATTTACTTTGGTTTTATAGTGTTTTCATAAACCTTAATCCTATTCCTGACCAATATTAATCAGGAATACTGAAGAATTTCCTGCTGCCAGTTGTAAATCCACTAGGAGACTCGTTGGATCAATCTCAAATTATTCAGAAACAGAAAACTTAAAATGCATTTTCTTCTTAACGGTCATAAAATTTCCCCTACTATTATATTTCTTAATCTAATGGTCAAAGTACATCTCCTTAAAAATGGAAATAGTTAAAACAGAGAGTCAATTTTCTTTCAGGAAAAGCCAATTTAGGAAATACCTGTATTATCCATTGAACTCTATGTCTTGGTTGGCTCTCATACATGCAACAGAATAAAGACATCTTAATTCCAAAATGAACTTAATATTACACATCACTGTTTTCAGTATTCAGAATGAGCATAAATTGTTTAGCATAATATTTTGTAATCAAATAAGAATTCTGATGTGCAAGTGCTTGATATTTGTTAATTAATCTTAAAAAACTAGTAAACATCTTCCAAAGAAATTCCAGTCACTGAACTGGAGTGCATGCTGCAGGAACTGTTTTATGGCACAATTATGTTTCGGCAGTATTTTCTCATCTTGCATGGTTATTTAATTACTTCTGTACTTGTATTTTACAATAAAAGGGAAAGTCAATCACTACCATCAGAAATTCAGAAACAGTAGCTATTTCCTACTACACAAATACATTGAGAAGCAAGGAGAAATTTCCAATAATTCTAATGATGTTATGTCTTCCTTTCAACAGGCAAATCCTGGGGGACAGAAAGCTTCTCTGATAAAATTGTTAAATGACAAATAACATGAATAACCTTGAAAGACAAAACTACCCAATATGTAAGCAAAAAAAAAGGTCCAATTATTATTATAAAGGAATAGCTTTTAAACTACAGTATAGTGCTTTGGCAAGGCAGTTGTATTTTCCTGCAAGGTGAAGCCAGAAAGTAAGTTTAGAGCATGTTTTAATGGTGGATTGGCTCATACAAAGTGACAGGGAGGCCCAAGTGGAAAAAGATAGCATCATACATAAATCAAATGTTATACCCCAAAATATGCTGCAGAATTCTTTACATACAAAGAAGTTCCATAGAAACCTAACCCTGTGGAAAGATTTATTCACAATTTTAAAAAAAAATCTAAAAACATTTTTCTATATAAATCATAGATGGAGGAAAGAATGTTTTGTTTTGTTTTGTTTTATTTGCCTAGAAATTTTTGTATTGCTGCCTAGAATTATTGTAACTAACAAAATAAATAAATGCTGTAGGGGGAGAGCTGTGTTAACCTATGATAGGCAAAATAGGAGGAGTCTGGTAGCACGTTTTCAGGCAAACCAATTTTATTAAAGAGTGTAAGCTTTTGTGAGCTACAGCTTACTTCATCAGATGCATGAATGACTACATTGCAGTTGGATTTAAACACAGCTGAGATAAGTGGAGACAATGATAAGGGTAGGCAAGATAGTTATGTAGATTCAGGTTATGTAAGTCAGATTTCAAACAACTTATTAACACTTATATGTTAAAAACCCACTGTGTAGCTGAGACTAGTTGAAAGCTGAAATGGCCTGAAACCATTTGATGTACATTTGTTTAACAGTTTGCTTGCTCATTTCTGCTGTGAAATATATAGAAGAACATAAACGTTTTTAGAATTGGCTACTTTGAGACCTGTAAGGGAGTATGTGAAGTTTTCTGAGGCCTGTGAGAGCACTGTTGTTATAAATGTGGGGTAGCTTATTAATGTAAAAAACCTTAGTGTGTACTTTGCCTCCACATTTATATCAGAGCCCATCAAATTCACACACAAAATGCTTACGGATTTGAATAAAATTTGTTAGTCTGGAAGTGAAATATAGGAACTTCCCTTCAGGGACAGAATCTGTCTTGCATGGAGTCACTCACTGTCAACAGCCCATATTTTGCTGAGGTATCCACTGTACCATTCACAGTGCTCTGAATCAATAGCATCTTTCCTTGTAAATTATTCCAGCTTTTCTATGGAAGGGAATGTGTTTTTCTTATTACCAATAAATCCTTGGAAACCTTAACCATGGTAGCATAATATTGTTCAATTATGATTGCTGTAAAGTAACTTTCAGTATAATAAAGATCTAAATTAATGTTTCCATGTTAGGAGGCAACTGGCAGTGTAATTTACCTTTTCAAAATTTGGTAT
>NW_015387407.1:122629-236509 GCF_001527695.2 Protobothrops mucrosquamatus
ATATATATATATATATATATATATATATATATATATATATATATATATATATATATATATATATATATATATTCACAATTATCCCTACCTAGAATGGAAGCAGGAGAGTGGTGAACTGAAGGTGAAAGAGATTTTACTATTTTCCAGCTTTGTTTGCCCACATCTCTCCAACCAAATGCTAAGCTTATAATATTATATTTTAATAGGGATTCAAACAAATTGGAACAGATACAGAAGTAAGGCAATCAGTACAATCAAGGAACTAGAACTTTGATAAAGAATATTTGGGGAATTGTGTAAACTTAATTTTGAAAAAAGATGACCGAAGTGGAAATAGCACTCGTCAATTACATGAAGGGTAATAAGGTAGAGAAAGCTATGACCTATTGTCATGGAACTGCAGAACAAAAAAATAACCATCTTAAATTGCAGCTTTTGGCTGAATAGTAGGAAGTTGATAGAGATATGATTTTATTTATTTATAGATTCAAATTTGCTGTGGACCACCCAAATCCAATGCATTCTGGGCAGCATACAGAACCAACAAATCCATAAGAACAAATAAAACATAAAACCACAACAAAAGCCCAGACTGAAAGGCAACACAAAACCAAAACAAAACAGGACCCTCAAATATACATTAACCCTAGACCCAAGACCAAAGACAAATTTTAAAAGCTTTCCAGAACTATAGAAGAGAAGCCCTGCCTTTATCTCTGATGGTCTTCAGTTTGCCAGACATCTTCAAGAGTTGGATAGCCTTGACAAGGATGCAGGACTCTATAATGGAGTTAGTGGCATACAGGCTAGCTGTTGACTAGTTGTGAGCAGTTGTGAGTATTACAATGTGCATTGTAATACTCAACTTCTGCCACTGAGAGGGAAGGAGATGGAATTCAAGGGAATCATTGGGCTTGCTTTATTTCACTTTTTTTTATTTTTTTTTTTATTTTTTGCAGATGCCAACATTGGCTGAAAGTCCTCAGTGAAGCAAAGATATTAAGACATTTTTAACAATGTTAACTTTTTTAGTCTGAGTGTGCCCTCTGTTCAAAAGCTCAAGAAAAAACTAGAGCCAGTACAATTGGCATGGGGAAAAAATAGGACAATTGCATCAGGTTATTTTTCACAGCTACTTTTATTCAGTTCTATTGCCTTAGTTGTTGCTTCTATTCTCTGTTTCTCTCTTTCTTTACATATCAGGCTAATGAGTACTAGCTTTGGTATATAGATCTCAGCCTCATGTAAACTTATTGTAGCTAGCCTACTTCTTTCTATGTTGTGTTTCTTGAAATAAAAATATTCCTTCGTTCTTTATTATTTCAGTGTTAAAGTTGGGATTCCAAAACTACTTGAGACTGGCTATCCTGGTTAAAAGGGAAAACTAGAGTAAAGTTGAAAAGTTTTGTTCTAGGGAAGGCAAAGAGTATACTCCTATTCAAGAACAGGTAATGGCAAAAAAACCTATCTGTAGATAATACTTTTTCACTAGCCATTCCCATACCCAAGAACTTATACACACATAGAATACACACAGAGAGATGATGAATATATAACCATCTCCCTTCTCACAGACTTGATGACCTAGATGGCCCTTTTAATTCTATGATTCTCTCCATAGATCATTTCTCTGGAGGAGGTTCTAACACTGGGAAAGGTGGAAGGAAAGAAATGAAGAGGATGACTCGTAACAAGATGGACTCGGTTACAATGGCAATGAATGCATCATTGAAAGACCAGGTAAGGAACAGATCATTATAGAGAAAATATATCTGGTTGCTAAGAATAAACACTTACATGACAGCACACAATCTTGGATTATTACTTTGTAATAGCGAAGAGTCTTCTAGAACATCTCAATGACATATGTTTTGAGGAATGTACACTCCAGGAAAGTTTGCCCAGATGGGCAGATCATTAAAAAAAGAATTCAGATTAAATATGATTCACTGAAGAAAAAATGGCAACCCACTTCAATATCCTGCCAAGAAAACTAAAAATGGACATGCAAAACCAGGACAATGTCCATGGTACTGGAAAATGAAAGATTATTAAATTACTGGGGAAAGATACATGGCAACAAGCAATAGCACTGAGCACTGTTTCTGGTACAAACAGAAAATTTAGTATTGCAAAGATACGTACAGAACTGATATGTGGCATTTTAGAAGATGCTAACCATAGTCATGCAAAAAAAGAAAGAATAAAATAGACAAAAGTTAAAGAACAGAGATATCACACTGACAGTAAACTATGCACTGTTATGGACATGGATGAACCAGCTGTGAAAGCTTAATCATTCAAAAAGCTAAAGGAAGAAAAATTAATACCTTTTATTTGTGTTGTTGGAAAAAAAATGTGAGAATACTCTGGAGTGCAGGAAAAATAATTCAATACTAGATGAAATAAAATCAGATTGCTGTCTAGAAATACCAACCATGGAGCAAAAACTAAAATATTTTGGATGTAATATAAAGGCAAAATTCATTGCAGTAAGCCCCAATACTTTGGAAAATTAAGAACAGTTAACTGAATCTGACAGTAGATTTAAAAAAAAGAAGAAAAGAAGACAAGAGAAGCTACCAAACTGGTAAGGTAAGCAGGGACATGTTAGAATTCAAAGAAGCAATAATGGACAAATTTCCCGGCAAAACAAATCCTGTTAAGTCAAGAAGAATCAGAAGCAATCAAGCAACAAAGTTATGATTCTATGATACAGAATTACAGCAACATACTAACCCTTATATTCTGTTATTTTTTTATACTTCAGGCAGAGCAATGTTTATCCTGTAAAACAGCTGTGTGAGAAAACCAGCTGGGAAATCATAACTACTTTCCAGTTAAGGCAGAAGATACTTTTTAAAAGTTATAAGAAAATATAAAATGCAGTTCTACCCTACTGTAAGCTTTACACCAGACTCTTTGATCTGATGTCTTCCAGAAGAGTTGAAAGTTTACAACCTTGATATGATTGTAAATGTGAGGAAAACTGCTTTAGTCTCAGAAGGATGCAAAATGGTTTTTGCTTCTAAGGAAGTTCCCTTCAGAAGCTATACCAGCCGTGATCTGGAATCTTTCCTAGATCATACTGTACTTTTTTTTCTTCTCCTCTTCTATTATACATATTATCCCTTTACTTTTAAGAGGTAAAAACAACAACACCCTCTGCTGATTCCCTATACCCCCCCCCCCTCTGGCTGAAGAGCCAGTTTCCCTGTTTTCATTCCCATGGGGAAGGGAACTGGCATGGAAAATGCTATTCATTTGGCATCGTCACAATGATTGGAAAGCTGACAGCAGAAAGTCTTCTGTTCCCACTTGTTGGCACCAAAAAGGTCTTCCCAGTTCACATTTCTCATTCCCCCATTTCTCATATAGACAGAATATTTATTCTTCTTCATTGCTGAGGCAGAACTGAGTTTGGAAATACGGTAAGCACTTCTTTATGCTCATAGTTTGCTGCCTCCTCCAACATTGAATAACAGCCTTTAAAGCAGGGGTGTCAAACTCAATTTTATTGAGGGCCACATCAGCATTGCGGTTGCCCTTGGGGGGGGCTGGGGTGTGTGGCCAGGGTGGGTGCAGCCTACTGGGTGCGCATTGATGGAGTGGGTGTGGCCTACTGGGTGGGCATGGCCAGCTCTACATCGTTCACATCAAGGGTCCCTGTGGGGGCTTGGGCAGGAGTGGGACAGATCTGAGGGTCTCTGGCAGAAGGGGGTGGGACCGAGGCAAGCGCCAAGGCATGGTCCATTTCTTCATTCCTCACAAATGGTGACACTTCCCCAGCATGCACCCAGGGGACGGGGCCGACGCGGCAGGGGCTGGTTCCTCGCTGTTTCTAGACGGCCTTGTGGAGCTAAGACTGAATGCGTTTCAGCATAGATGGCCAGCACAAAATTGTACATTGGCTCCTGGCCAGCCTGGGGCAGGGCCAAGGCAGCGGGGGCCATTCCCTCACTGTTTCCAGGATGGCTTTGCGGGCCACATGAAACCACTTCGCGGGCCGCATCCGGCCCCCGGGCCTTGTGTTTGACATGTCTGCTTTAAAGCTATTATGAGGAAGTTTCATTAGAATTTATTTCTGACTTCCTTTCTTCATTTGGAGCTCTCCCCCTAGAGGAAACTGGCTTCAATTGTCCGTCAGTCTGACATTCTGAAGTTTGATAATTCCTTGAAGTGCTGTGTCCCTCTAAGATCAGAGCCAATTGTTATTAAAATATAAATTCTAAGGCTGGATTTTCCAATTTAGACAGTGAACCTGCTCAAATAGTTCCTCACAAGATTAATTCTGGGTATTGGCAAAAAGTTGCCATATCTTATTTTCTATCATATCTTGTTTTAAGTATTTGTCATTTTGGACATTTTGCTAGTAGAAATCATCACTCGTAGATGACACATTTATACACATTAGAATAATAATTCTTTTTAAAGTACAGACCTGTCTGTTCATTGAAATTATGATAAAGTAAAATGCAATTTTCAATGTTTCTGTACACCAAGAAGTATACAGCTTGATACATTTGCATGGCTATGTCACCTGCTGATTTTTGTATATCAAAATGTTATTATCTCCCAAATAACAATGAACAAAACTGAGTACTGAACAAACACTGCAGTCTCAGGACTTAATCTTCCTGTTTTTTTCCTTCTTCCAATAAACTGTACTGTCAACTAATTAAGTCAGGATTCAGGCTTTATTAATAGAGAATATCTGTCTGGTTTGCATATAACACAAGGTCACAACATGTTTACCCAATTTGCAGGTAGACCTCAATTTACGACCATAATGTAACCTGCCCATTGCAATCATAAGTCATGATGATCATAAAGCAGATCATCACATAACAGACCTAATTTTACAACCTTTTGAGGAGCAGTTGTTTAGCAAATACCCTAGCCATTAAGCTATGAAGCTTTTTTTGGTTGAAAACCAGAAGTAAATGTTGAAAATCATGGTCATAGATCACAAGAAGATGCAAACAGCCATTAATGTGACCAGTTGCCAAACTCCCAAAATGCAGTCATGTACCATTGGGAACAGCCAGTGGAAGTTCAGAATGGATTGTAATTACCTTTTAGAGAGGTCTGTCCCAACTTCAAATGGTCACTAAACCACTAGTCCTAATTCAAAGACTCCCTGTACTTATTGAAATATCAGAACCACATTACAGTAGTAGTGTCATGGTTCTGACAGACAGAGAAGAATAAAGCAGAACTCCGAGGCTTGCACATTCCTCAAAGAACATGTTTATTAGTTACCAATATCGGCACGTCAAAAGTGAAACCAAGTCTGGAGATACATGTAACAATTCCCCAATACAAAGTTTAAAAATCCCACCCCTAAAACTATCCAAGCAACTACGTTCCCCAATGCATCTTCTTGGCGGGCTTTTTATGCAACGCCCTGCCTGCAGTCTCAGAAGCAGCCGATGACCTTGGTTCCCACCGGACAAAAGATTATTTAGATCAGTGAAGCACCTTCCCTCCATTCTATGTGGCAACCGAAAATGAGTAGGAAAAATGGCTGCAGCCATGCTCATTTGTAGCATTGACAAGGCAATAAAGCAACCATCTCTCTTTCTTATACAAATCTCACTGGTTTGAAAATAGTTGATGTATTCTGGTTTGTTTTAATTCTGGATTATAAATTAATTCAGAATTAATTAATTAATAATTAACCCTGTCTTATATTTGGTTTGGTTTGTGCAGTTAAAAACAACTCCTGCCACTCCAGAAGACAAATTCCCAGGAGAAGGTAATAATTGAATAAACAAACAAATAAATAGCACTCTGTTGTCCCCTCCCCAAACTTCCCATTTCTTTTGTTACCACACAGAACTTCTCACTGAGCATAATAAAAAATTGGAGATTTGATTCCCACATCCTAAATTACTTGCTACCCTCACAATGCTCAACAATTAACAATCCCATGCAGAATGGAAAATGGTGCGATTTCAGAAAAATATATGTAAGCAATACCAAAAATTGCTCAAAATCACCCAACAAATAGGGAAAACACATGCCTCATCCCCTATACAGGGCAAATAAAACTATATTTCTGATCCAGAATCAAAAGAACAAAAAATACAAATTTAAGCAAAACACTCTTACTAGGATGTTTTGGATAACATCTGGTTACTGGCAAAAAATATGATACCAATAAAAGACTGACCAAAAAAAGTTGTGATTACATTTCTTGTCAGTAAAAATAAAAGGCAATGATAGTGATTTAAGGTCTCACTGTCACATGGAAACAGTTCAGTTTTAGGAATTTATTATTTTATTTTTTAAAAAAATATTGCATAATCTTATCTGGATGTTTTTGATGTGGCGAGGTTGTAAGGAACATTCCAAAGATGTAAATATTAACTTCCTAGATCACTAAACCTTCCATCAGCTTCCCATTTAACATAATTTTTTATTACAATAAAACTAAGTGAATCACCAATTTTTTACTCTAAAGCAGTGTTTTTCGACCTTAGCATTTAAAATGTGTGAACTTCAATTCCCAGAATTGCTGAGGTTGAGAAACAGGGCTGTAAAGGATGTCTGTTATAGATTCCAATTTGCTTATGTGAATAAGGTAGCACCATGGTCAGCTCATCTGTGGCTTTTCTTCTTTGTGACTGCTCCATATTCCTATAGCTCTGCCATTTCTGCACAGAATAACCTTGAAACGCCTCCTTTATAGAAACCCCACATCACAGAATACAATTTCTTTCCCTCCCTCCTGCCCTTTCTCCTTGAGGAAATAATGTCTGATTCTGAGAATGCCATCCCCCCCCCCAAAAAAAATAAAGGATAGAAAAAAATAAAGCATAACCTATGGTGCACTTTATAAATACTTCGAGCTATAGATTTGCAGTAACAATGGATAAATATTAAACACCCAGCCCAAATAACTGTTTATTCATTATTTTTAAAATAACTAAATATATTGTATATGTGGAATAATACCTCATAAATAGTAATGTTAGAAACACAGAGTTAAGAATTAACGATGCCTTCATACCAAGTGATCAAAAACACAAAAAGAAGTTATTTCTCCTATCACCCTAAATGTCATTTTTCCTTCTGTTTATATCTAAATGGAGTCTCACCTTGAAGCAAAATCAATCTAAAGACAAAAATTATGTAAGAATTTCTACAAAGCTCACATAAGATGACATGTGTCACTAGTTTGAAGTCAGAGCCAACTGAATGAAGACCAACCTCTATCAATCATAATGTGTCAGTCAGCACATCTATGCACGGCAAAATTAAAATATGTGTTCTTCAAAGCTAACACTATAGTTCACAATTCCCTATATCACAACTAAATTTAAATAGAGCATTATTTCATCATTGTGTGAATTGAGTTTTCAATATCTACGTATCAATTTATAAACTTAATACCTGTTTAATCAGAAAATCTATGCTTCCTGTTTTGAATACCTGCATAGCATGATTTCTAATTTTCTTTCTTATCAATAAGATGGATTTACTATCAACAAATCAGGGATGTATAAAACAATTCAGAAGTTAAAAGCCTGTCTTGCTTTATGTTATTTTCCCCCCAAATAATAAAGAATGAAAGTTCACAATGTAACCTACATCCAAATAAAGATATTCAAAGAAGTATCTTCTCATATGCATCTTTTTCTTGGATTTGCATGCAAATGTTGTCTTTGTGTATCTTATTGCTTTCAATGTTAACTAGTCTTACATAACTACACACAGATAAAACTGGAACAGATTAATGTTAGAAATATTGTTTTTAAATGTACACCCTAGTAAGCTGTTCAAAGATCAATGATAACTCTTCCTATGCTAGTTTAAAATAATCATTGTTTGAATCCTGGTTTATTTGTGCATTTCAACAAACAGCTGAGAGTGTGTGAAACATGGTACTAAAACCTTGTAGTGTACCTGAAATAATGTGAGGTGATGTTAATAAAAGGTCCATCTGCAGGGTTGTCTCTGTATGTATTCATGCATGACTGTAATTTGACACTGAAGTTATCAAGTGATGCATAGGAATTGGTTTTACTCTCACTTTGCTAAAATCCCATTTTCCAAATGAAGATGAAAACAGTGTTATACTGTAACCTTAAGAAAATCTCACAGCTGTTTATTTGAACTTCAGATGAACAGGGATATTATACATAGTTCAAAGCTTTTCAATAAAGCTTTCCTAAATTGGATATGAATAAAAAAATGTTGAATATCTGCCTATCTTGTTCTTAATCCTTATAATTTCATTTCCGAGTCATCTGTTCAAATGGGACAGAGATAATAATTTACTGACAAATGTCCTATACTACACAAAAATAAGGACCATGACCATTTTTACCTTCCTACAATTCGTCATTACCCAAATCATTACCCAATTCATCATTACCCATTCGACCTTTCCTATACAAAAGTCATCGCAATGGAAGTCTGATCACATCTCTCCCTTAATTGTTATCTCAAGAGAAATGATCCTGCAACATTTATAACATTTATAAACAACCCATAAGAATAAGAGAAGCTTCTTTGGTATCACTTAAGAGTTTAAAACCTTGAATTTCCTCGGGAACTTATTATGGCAGGTACCTTGATAGAAAGCATCAAGGCCCAAGCATTACATAAGAAAACGCTGCCCTCTTCAGGCAAGGTCCAACATTGAATCAACATTTATTTGCCGCAAACACGTTCTCAGAAAACAAGCAGCCTCTCTTAGGTTTGCAGTGGGGGGAAAGCCACCCAATGATCGCACTTCATTTGGTCAATCCCACAACAACACTGAATAACCTAAGAACCTGCCTACTATGAATTCTGTATGGTCTACAGCCATCCGGCTTTCTCTCCCACTCTCGCGCAGGGATGTGAAAACCAGCATTTACAAGAAGAATTATGCATGGCAGACATACTCCGAACAACGAAGAGAAAAGCTGCAGGATTAACTCTTTCGGGGCTTGCGCTGAATAGAATTCACAACTAAGTACTTCAGCTGCCCATAGGTCTCACCTACTTTTCTCCTGGGCTCTCCATGCTTCTCTGTATACTGTGTGTTGGGCTAGAAATATGCACCTGCGGTCACATTAGCTATTTATTTGTGTGACTGGAGCACAAGGAACGAGGGATGCAAGAGGCATCACGTCCAAGAAGGGTAGTTGTTGCTATTGCTCTGGGAAGCTGGCATCTTCTCTTCTCCTCCTCTTCCTCCTCTGTACTTTGGCACACACCTTTTAGGAAAGAAGGGCAAACCTTCTCACTCATCCCCTCTCTGCCGGTCCTGCTTTCCTCCTGCCGCTAAGCACTAGAAATCCGACTGGCTTCCTTCTCGCCCTTCAGGAGTTCACAGAAAGCATCAAGTGGCGCTCCAAGTACGCAAAGGCTGCAGCTCACCTCAGTTATGCAGGTGGCTAAGCGCCTGCTCCAAGCTCACCAACCACAAATCCCTGACGTGTCTCTGTTGCTTAAATAACGGGCGGCGCTTTCTCAATATTGCTAAAGCTGCAGCTTTAGCCGAGGCTGCTGGGCCAGAAAGCTACCCAGGGAAAACAAGTCGTAAATGCTAAATTGCAGTCACTAAGCGCGCGCGGGAGGGCAGGGGAGGGGAGGGGGGGAGAAGAGGGAAGCCCGGAGGAAAGAGTGCAAACAAAACCTGAAGTGACCCCCCCCCCCCTACAAAGCGACCGGAATTCGTTGCCAATGACTTTTCTGCTTCTCGTTATTCCCATTCGCGGCCGACCGCCGTTGCAGTAGCAGATGGCCATAACACGCTGGGGAGATAGATACCAACACTAGCGCGGCTCCGTTTTACAACAACTGGAACCCTTTCCACGTTCATTTGTTTCCTTTTCCCTGTTACGAGTCTCAGCATTTCTGACCTAGGCCAACTCCTGTTGTACGAAGTGGGGTTATAAAAGGCAAGCGGTCAAGACCCACAAACACAGAGACTGGCATCCCATCGGCCCCACCATCTCACAATCAAGGACAACGACGCTTCCCTCCCAATCCAATGCCGAAAGGCGGCCGGCGCTGGCCACACCGCGAGCTGCCTTCCCCTCGCTCACCTCAGTGTCGTAGTAGCGCAGGTCCAGAGAGTAGGGGTTGAGCAGCGATTCGTTGAGGATCTGCTCCATCGCCAATTGCATAGCCGGCAGGACCCCCCGGCCGATCTTGCCCTTCTCCACGGAGTCGCTCAGCGGCATTAAGCCCATAATGGCGATGGGGGTCGTAGGGGAAGAAGCGGCGTGGTGGGGGGACCCCGCCAGTCCCCGAGAGTTGCTCCGCGCCCAAGCTAACGAGAACAGCGGCAGCAGAAGCAAGGCAGGAGGAGGGATGGCCGCGCTCGGCCGCCAGGACAAGGCAGGCATCCTGCGGGGAACGTCAGGGGGAGAGCAGGACCAGGGCGCCGGCTGCCCTCCGCCGAACAGAGGGGAAGGGGCGCGCGCGCTGCGGCCCCTTCGGTTCGAGCCTCCCGGCAATGGCGCCTGCTCTTTCCTCGGGGTGGCTAAAAGGCAACCACTCTGAAAAGCAGCCGCCGTAGCAGCGGCGAAACTGCCGCCGCCGCCACCCCCTTCCTCCCACCCCCAGTCCAACAGGAATGAGAGCACCTTCTCAGCCCCTCACTCAGCCACAGCCTGGCTGGGCCAGGGCGCCCTCAGGCTTCTTGGCGCAGGATCCGAAGCCGGCGCGTAAAAGCGAGGAGGACTGAGGGGAACATCGGGGGTGGGGAGGGAAAATCTTCGCTCTTCCCGGGCTGGGAAGGCTACTGCCGCATTCCCCCGGAGCCTTCCCGACGCCGTGTTGCTAGCTGCTGCTGCTGCTGCTGCTGCCGCCGCGGCCGTTGCTGCAAACAGACACCGCGCCACCCCACTCGGCGCGCACAAGCGGCGCGCACAACCGGCGAAAAAGAAAGAAGCAGGCGCGGCGGCTCCAGAATATGCGGCGTCCACCCTTCGTGGGCTCGCCCCGGAGTGCGGTTACTTGATTTGGGTCGCCCGCCCGTGTCCGCCTTTCCTATCCGAGACAGGGCTTCTTTCCTTGCCGCCACCGCTGCTGCCGCTGTTGCAGCCGCCGCCGCTGCTCCCGCTGCTCCTGCTTGGGAACGCGTTCCTACGCGCTACCACCGAGGAGACGACACCGACACGAGAGGCGGGAGGTGCAGGGTTTGGGCACGTCCAATAGCCCATTGGAAGGCGAGAGGGGGGAGGTATTGGAGGGAGAGAATACGGCGTGGAGGTGGGGGGGGGGAGAGAGAGACCGAAAGGAAAGGTTCGGCAGGGGAGGGGGGGCGACAGCGCATCTGTCGAAGCGTTTTGTGTGCTCTGAAATGCCCTCCCTCTGACTGGCAGGGGCGCGCGCGCGCGCGGGCGCGCAGGCACACTCGGACGATTCCCTTAAGTTAAAAGGGCAGACGCCGAGGGGCATTTGGAAGAGGCTGAGGTTCCCAGCTGCCACATGCGTTGTAGGCCTTGAAAAGCTTCTCCCCATCTGTCGGAGAGCCCTCAAGAATAAGCTCAATGGTTCCTTCGCACCCGCGGAATACGGAGAAGTGGACGGCGCGAAAGTGTGAATCCGCCTGTTGGCTCCTGACCCGCAAGCCTAGCTTAGCGCTGCCTTCTCCCGCTTTCAAGAAGCCGCCAGTTGCAACCCGGGGAGGTACGTATTTGTGGTCTGGCCGGGCCGGGGATTGACGGTCCTTCCCGCCTCCTTTTGTTTTGTTTGCTAAGGGCAGGGAGCCCAAACTGCAGGTGAATGGAGCTTAGTGTGGGCTTGGGGAGTTTCACCCAGCTTGTCAGATCACGAACTCTGATTAGCTTTGATTTGGGCAGTAAGAGCTCTACAACGTATGTCAGAGAGAGTTGAAACTATTTAAATTATACTTTTAGATCAATTAAAGCTTAAAAATAGTGTACAAGCTTTCAGTCTTCCAGCCCAGTGAGATAAATGCTGTGAAGTTCAAAGGTTTGGACTCTTCTTTAGGTTAAGTAGGGGCTTCCAGAATTAAAAAATAATGGCAAGGATTGAACCTGAAAATTTCTGCAGGAAAACTATATTAGCATCTTCCCAACGTGTTTAAGATCCTTGGTTATATGTCACAGAAGACACATATAACTTGAATCATACTAAGCCATGCCCTGTGTACCATCTGTGTACTGAGATCTATGACTCAGTCCCCACTTTTTTCCCCTTTTTGCTTTTGTTAACCAAGTTTACAAAAGTCTGTGATGAGCTATCAAACAAAGCTGTTGCTGTCCACCGTAGAGCAACAAGCCCATCTACAGATCACAGACAATTTACACCGCTAGTAGAATAAATTTGACCACCAAGACACAAGTATTTCTCCCCCATCCCTTGGCAGAAAGCATCCAATGATTCAAATAGCTGCCTTAGAAAGACATCTGCCTCATTTTGCCTAATTGTAAAACTGTGTTGCCATCAAACATGTCAAATGGGTGGCTCCCAGTTTTCAGAAACCTGGTCATTCTGTAAGGTTCAGAGGCAACTGCACATAATTTCAAACCTTAGCCCTTTTCGTCATACTCCATGACTTTAAAAGGCTATCTCCATTTCCAAAAATATTATGTCATTAAGGAGCAAATTCATGCTTTCCATGTTAGTTGGATATCATATATAACTGACTTATGGAATTATTTTTAGCTTTGCATGTGGTAATTACATTGTTTGTGATTCAGATATTTTTATTTTTCAGACAGCTTGGCTGCTCTATTAATGCTGTTTATTTTTACGTCAATTTTCCCTATGAAAATAGATTACATTCCTCAGTTTCATGGTGAGCTCTGTGTCTGTGTGTGTGCGTGTGTGCGCACGCATGTGTGTGTTAGTGTATACATATGTGTAAGAAACCAAACAGACAAGCAATCAGGACAAAAGTCTGATTCCAACTTGGAGCATTTTAAAAATGAGAGCTATAGTTATACATTGTGTCAGATGAAGGATCACTTGACACCAAAACAGTCTCCAACCCAATATTCAAATTAGCAAGGATGAAATATGAATCTGTAAAAACAGTTTGTGCCAGAAAATAATTTTTAATAGAAGCAACATATTGATTGATGCTGTGGTTTATAAGTAGAAATATTCTGAAACTACAGGTAAGTCCTTGATAGTCTACTGTATTGTTTTATTATATATTTAAATCAAGTTGCATGAATAAAAATACATTTTCAGTAAACCATGTGTTTATGTATTTGAAATTAGCAAAGCAGAGTGCAGTTCTGAGTAGGGGGGGTTCAGTACCAGGCATTCAGTTTAGCTGAAACAAAGTTCACATGTTGATAGCAACAAGGCTTTATTTGATGCAGCAAAAAAGTTGATGCAATTAATAAATTGTTTATCATTAAGATGCTACAAGAGTTGTTGTGCTTTTTAAAGAATGAAACCCATTAATTAAAAAACAATGTAGAGCTCTGGATCACCTTGAAGATTAAGACATTTATTGGGTAAATGCTTTTATGAACTAGAGTCTGCTTCATTAAAAGTGTATTTAATTCTAACAATAATGCCCATCTTTGTCAAATATTAAAAAGTCCTTCATGAACAAAGGTTATCAGCATGTATTTTCCAGAAAAGTCTCTTTCTCTTTTATAGTTTGCCACTATGCCTTTACAGACGATCTATCTCCAGCAATAAGACTTTGCAAGTGGATTATTAGTAATGAACCTCATTCTTTATTTATAATGGTGCTGCTTATGAATGCAAGTTGACTCACATTTTTGATGTATTTCCAAAGATCTTTAAAGAGCATTATAAATGTATTCTTGCTTTAGTATTATGACATCATTTGACTGATAGCATTACAAATGTCTACACATATAACGAACCCGACAAGGATTAGAAGATAAGCCATGGAAAATAATAAACTGTTTTCAACAAATAAGATTAATTTTTTTTAAAGTAGAGCTATGCTAAGATAGCAAAGAAATATTAAATAAGAGAAAAATTGGAATGTGATTAAACATTGAAGTGGAAAATTCAGTACATTACACACTACTGAACATATATATATATATATGTACAGTATATATATATTGACAATGTTGACAACAACAAGGAATAGTAATGAACAAAACAGAACTTTTAGAACAAGAAACTATGTTAAATTTAATCCTTTCAGACTAGTTTTTGAGGAAAAAACAAATCAGGAAGAACAGTTCTTTAGGCATGAGCAAAATTCTGCTAAGCTTTATTGTGAATCCCAGCCACACATTCTATATATCAATCGTATACAATCATGTACGAAAAAGCTACTAACACACAGTTTGTGAAATCCATAATTATGTAAGTGCTATTCTGCAAAGCACTTGAAGGCAAGACAAGAAGCAACAGATGGAAACTAATCAAGGAGAGAAGCAATCTAGAACTAAGGAGAAATTTCCTGACAGTTAGAATAATTAATCAGTGGAACAACTTACCTCCAGGAGTTGTGGGTGTTCCAAAACTGGAGGTTTTTAAGAAGAGATTGGACAACCGTTTGTCTAAAAATGGTATAGGGTTCCCTTGCTTGAGCAGGGAGTTGGACTAGAAGACCTCCAAGGATTCTTCAAACTCTGTTATTCTGTTATTTATTGAGCACTTAGAACTAATCTTAGTTTTAATAACTCATTATTAATTGTAATTCTTAATGTTGCTGGTAATCCTCAATTTACTGTCACAATTGGGACTGGAATATCAGTCGTTAAGCAGTAGTCATTAAGGAAAATGTCATATGACTGCTTCAATGTCCACAATCTCAGCACTCCCAGTTACTCCCCGTAAAACTGTGGCTGTTAGTTTTATGTCTACTGATATTTAAAAAAAGAATAGCTTTGTCCTAAGGCAGGGGTCTTCAAACTTGGCCTTTTATAACTTGTGGACTTCAACTCCCAGAATTTCTCAACTGCATGCCTGGCTGAGGAATTCTGGGAGTTGAAGTTCACAAGTCATAAAAGGGCCAAGTTTGAAGACTCCTGTCCTAAGATAACAAAAAGAAGCAAGTCTTGCTTTACCATCAGTTAAGTGTAATAATGTTGTAAATACAATTTAATATCATAAGCTGTCCAGAGTTACCCTATGGTAAGATATATTTAATAAATAAATAAATAAATAAGTAAGTGTCCAAATAACATTGGAAATAACATTGACATCTTTTAACTTGAAAACGTTTACACAGACATCTACTGATATATACTCTGTGTGTGTGTGTGTGTATTACAATATTCTTCCAAAAATAAACCAAAACTGGACATGACCATATTTGTTAATTTACTCTCATTTTTCCTATCATGGAAAATCTACCATCCATCCTTTCTGATATATTCTTTGAAGAGTCCAATAAGTATAAAATCCTTTGATAGATTAACTTCAATTTCAAGTCCAAAGAAACAAGCAACATTGTTTTTAAAAACTTGGATTCATTTGTACTTCAAATATTCATAATTTCAACGTTTACAATATTTTTCAATTTTTGATATAATTTCAAAATTTTAGAAACAAACTCAGTTTAAAATAAGTGAGGCTTCTTTCAGACAGCTAAGATGCCTAACCCATATTCAAATCATTCTTAAGTTGATTATCTTGCCATTTATGTGTACTGGGCAGAGAAAATTCTGTCTGTAGTTGTTGAAAATCCTCAAAACATCAGTAGAAAGTAATCGATATAAAGTAACTATTCAGACTCTTGGTGAACACCAGGGTCAGCTAGAAGTTCTGCTGAAGCAGGACAGTATTTTAGCAGAAATCAGTGGCTGGATACTGGATCCTAGCCAGCAAAATCTCTCTGAAGAAAAGAGAGATTGTGACATAGCCCAAGCACACTCCAAGTGGCCATTCCTTGTGAGTAAACCTCAGAAATTGAGATTTTGCAGTTAAAAAGATAAAGAGAGATAAAAAGGTAAATGGGATAAAGAGAGTGTTTGTTGTATTTTAAGAGGTGGAGATAAATTACTAAAATTGTTTGTGTTTGTGATGAACATATACTATTTTTCCCTTCTACGCTTTTTATTTTTTCTTATTATTATATTTTTTAATGATTGCATTATTTTTATTTTTTTCTAATTGTAGTTTTTAATAAAAACTATTACAAAAAAAGATACAAGGTAACTATTCTATACTCTGCCCATATTTTTTCATAGAACATTTTCCCACCTGTTTTTAAAGTAGAGGTTTTCCATAAAGTTAAATGTTCAAGAGATTCAGCATCAATATCCAGTCTACATTCCAGTAAAACCCAAGATGTCTCGCTTCATTTAGTCAAATAATAATAATAATAATAATAATAATAATAATAATAATAATAATAATAATAAAAAGTTGGAAGGGACCTTGGAGGTCACCGAGTCCAACCCTCTGCTCAGGCAGGAAACCCTATACCATTTCAGACAAATGGCTGTCCAGTCTCTTCTTAAAAACTTCCAGTGTTGGAGCATTCACCGCTTTTGGAGGCAGGTTGTTCCACTGGTTAATTGTGCAGGTAGTATTTAAGTTACAACCAGTTGCTTAATCACTCCCAAAAGCTACTTATGGACCATTTTCAAAGTTAGAAAACACACGCACCTTGCAGTCACATAACTGCATTTTGGGCTCTTGGCAATTGGTCCACCTTTATGTCTGTTTGCAGCATTCCATGGTCACATGACTGAAATTTGTGACATTTTTGCTGACCTTTGGCATTTAGGTCTGGTTTGGCAAAAAAATGCACAATGGGGAAGAATGATTCACTTAACAATTGCAACATTTGCTTAATGATCATTGCGAAAACTGTTGAAAATTGGGTCTGGTCACATGATGCATTGGCTTATGACCACAACAACTAAGGGGTCAATTACAATCATAGGTCGAGGACTATCTGTACTTGGATGGATATGCATTGTAGGAGGAGAGTTGTGTGGTTTAAGGCAGGGGTAGGCAACCTTGGCTCTTTTATGACTCGTGGACTTCAACTCCCAGAATTCCTGAGCCAGCCACGAGTCATAAAAGAGCCAAGGTTGCCTACCCCTGGTTTGAGGGAACAAAAAACCAGGAGGAATCTGGTAGCACCTTTTCCAACTAATAGATTTTATTGAAAGGCATAATTTCACAAGCTGCAGCTCACTTCATCAGATACTGTTTTCTCCTCCCCCATTCCCATTTCATCCCAATTTAATCTAGCCACTCTATGTTTCTCTACAGGTCCTGAAAGTTTAGGCTCTTTAATAAAATTTGATAATTGGAAAAGGTGCTACCAGACTCCTTATGGGATATGCATATATGGCTATTTTTTTATGATGAATAGAGGTGTATTCTCAAATCTGGAAAAAAAAATTGGTAGCCCCTTTACCCACTTCCCAAATAATATTTCCACCAACCCATTCTGTCTTTCTTTTTCCTTCTAACATTTTAAGACTTCCTTGTTTTCTTTGACTATATTCTTTGCAATTAACCTTTTTTTCTTATACATTGTATGCAGTATTTTCTTTTCTCATATTTTGCAGCAATCAAATTTATATGCATAATTTTTCATAATTCCCAGTAGGGTAACTACATTTTTTTTACCAACAGAAGGAGCCTAGTAGCATCTTTTATTTCATTATAAAAGAATAAAAGCATACACTTCTGTGAACTGCAGCTGATCAGATACATATAAAATTGCTTATGCTTTAATGCAATGACTTATGCTTGATTTACAGTACAGTACCGTAGGCTAACATTGCAATCCTCCTAGAATGATCACTCTGTAACATAATTCTCCCTGTTCCAACCAGTTTGTAGAGATGTGGGTCTATACATATATACATATGTTGTTCATAGTATGTTTAGGTGTGTGTCATGTATGTGTTTCACTTTGAGAGCGGGCAACTAAATCTCATTTTTGATGTGTGCCATTGTGCCCACAGTATAAAAATGACAATAAAGGTTATCTTATCTTATCTTATCTCTTTCTATATGCCCACTTTCTATTCTCATTGTGCTGGGAAATTAAATATATTTTAACATTTTCTCATATAGGACCCATGTTTTTTCATACTTTTTTTTCACTGCAGTTATTCTGGTTTCATTTGCTTCATACTCTTTCTATTTCCTTTTCTTCCCAAGATCTACTCTTAACTAAATGAAAAATTACCTCTCATCACTTCTGTATCCATCTCTAAGTCTTACAGCTTTCACTATAAACAAGTAATAATGGTTTCAGATCTTTATTCATTCTTTTCCCATGTGTAGGTATTGGGAACACCATTCTTATTCATTCTTGGATCTTCAAATGGCTCAATCACTTTTTCCATTCAAAGTTATAACAGCACTGAAAAAGTTTACTTATGACCATTTTTCACATTTATGACCGTTGCAGCATCCTCGGCAACTGATTCATATTTATGATGGTTGCAGTGTCCCAGAAACATATAATCAGCTTTTGTGACCTTCTGACAAGCAAAGGCAATGGGGAAACCCACTTTCACTTAACAACCGTGTTACTAACTTAACTGCACTGATTGACTTAACAACTGTGGCAAGAAAGGTTGTAAAATGAGGCAAAACTTACTTAACAAATGTCTCACCTGTCAATAAATTTCTTGCTGTGTCCATATACAGTTATGCAATTTATTATTAAATGTCTTTTTCATGATCTCTTTCATATTATCTCCTAGTTTCTATGTCCTACTAAGCCAGTAACTAAACCTAAGTATAAGTAATTGAAATAATCACACATTCCTTTCGTCTTAATCTTTCTCATTATTTCACTTTCCTTGCCCTATAGTTTGTGCTGTCAGCCAAGAATTCTGTCCTCTCTATTCTGTAAAATGCAATGCTATTAATTCTACTATCACATCAGTGACTAATCACAAAATCAAAACATTACTAAATTAATTGTCAGGTGCCATGCATCACTCTTTTCATTACTAGTTATTCTCAGATTCTTTGCAGAACTGACTTTAATCAGTGTACTCAGTATTTGCGACAGTAGGAAAACAGTTGTTTGAAAATGATTCTACTCTGTTCTAACACAGACTTTTCAAACTTATTGTTAATAAAATTGTTACTAATAATTTTCTAGTATCTCAGATTTCACAAGGTTGAAGTGTACAGGGAGTTCTTCAGTTTTATTGTTGATGATGAATATCCTTAAATATGTCCCTGTTGGCCAAGGAATTTCAGCTGACAAGGTTCAGGAGAAGAGCGTTCTCTGTCGCAACATCTGCTGTCTGGAACATCATAACCCCAAAGGTAAGATCTGCTTCACCCTTTTGGCCTTTCTTAAAGGCCTTAAAACTTGACTCTGGAGCCCGGATGGGGGCATGTCATCCTGGAGGTAGTTACTGGATTAAAAGATCCCATCTCCACTCTATTGTACACCCCTGCCATCTGAGCTATTTTTTGTTAATTGTAATGACTTTATTATTTTACAGTTTTAATCCTTTATAATATCATTTTATTGTAAACTGCGCATAATCGCAAGATTGGTGGTGAATACATTTAATAAATAAAATAATATATATATAAATGTATTTTAATTACTTGACTCCCAGAGATTTTAAACTGAGATTGTTTTTTGTCTCTCTCCACCGTCTAATGTGTGCTAAACTGCTAAATTCTCTTCAGAAGGTAAGAGGTTATTTTAGGAAGACCTAAAGGATAATTGGAGGACATAGAAATGGAGCTTTCTGAGGGAACTACACAATAGTCACAACAAACGCAATAGAATAGAGTTCCCCAACCTTTCCGACTTTGTGGCCCAGCAGGGGGGGAGAGGGGATGGTTCTGTGTGAGTGGATGGAAAGCATGCCTGTGCACAGCTGTATTTACATGAGTGGCATGCACACGTCTGCCGCTCGTGCAAATGGAGTGTGTATGCACCTGCTAACCTGCTCACACCATTTCTGCGGCCCGGTTACAAACACCTCAAAGCTCACTAGTGGGCCGGGACCCAGAGTTGGGGATCCCTGCAATAGAAATGATCAAATGGGTCAAAAAAATTGGTTAACATATACTTATGGGAAAAATCTGGTTGAAAGGACTGAAATTTATATTATGTTTTAAACGTAAAGAAATTTTTTATAAAATGTATACAATAAAAATGAATTTTTATAAAAGATCACATTTTTAAAATAAAACATATTTTATAAAATGGAACCTTATCACAGTCATTCCAACATTATTACATTATAAAAATTTTATGTTTTAAATAGTAAAATACCATCTTTAACATCTGTTCCCAGTAGCCATAACTTGCTGTATCACCAAGAAAATACTGATGAAACACAGAAAGAAATTCTCTCCATGTTGAAATTAATACAAAAAACAATTACTTTAGCTTGTGAGCAGATTAAAAATAATACAAAGGAGATAAAAGAACAATTTTCTAATTTAAATCTACAAACTCAGAAAACAATTACAGAGATAAAAAATTATGTTTAATGGACATGTTAAAGAAGCTAAAGAAATTAGATACAAATATATATATTAATTCAGAAGATTTTAATAGACTAAAGTACAATTGAAAACAAAGGCTTTTGTTTTGGGACTAGTGAACAAGCAATTATAAAAATAGCATGGAACTTCATTTTTATACATGTCAATTGAAACAAGATTATTATTATATTATATAACGTGGAAAGGCTGAACACTACCCAAAATGGAAGAATGATTGATGAAGATGAAAGAACTTGCAAAGATGGCTAAATTAACTTTTTTTAATTAGAGAAAAGGTAACATCTATTTTTATGACTGGAAACTGCTTGTAGATTTTTTGCATGAAACAGAAAAAAATGAATTTATGACTTGTGGTTTCAATGATTACCAAAAAAATGGATAATTTTTGGATAAAATTGAATAACAAAAAAGATGTGTGTTATTTGTGAAGTTACAGTAAGACAATTTTGTAATCATTTGTGTTTGATGCAAAGGAAATTGGAAGCTTTCTATTTCTTTTTTATCCTGTCTGCACTTTTATTTTTTTCTTCTTTCTTTGTTCTATTTATTTTGTATTAGTTTGTATTAGTTATGTTCTCTTTAAAACTTAAGAAGATTTTTATAATAATGCATGCTAAAGTACTTATTATATACTGTATATGTTTTGTACATCTCATAACCTTCGTCACTATTTGAGTAGTATGATCAAACCAATATAATAAAGAATAAAATATTCAAGAAGATGGGCATTTATTAGCCTGTAATATATATATGTATGTATATTATCCTTTACCCACCAAACTGAACAAGGCTTTTTTTCTGAAAACACAGCAGCAGCTATAATTAATAATTACCTTGAGTTAGGCTGAATTACAATAAATAGTGCATTCCTGCAAATTAGATCTATGATGAGTCAAGAAACAATTCAGCAACTATTAATGGTTGCTTTTGTTTCATTATTTTGTTGCTATAATTGAAAATATGTCTAGAGAAATAATTTCAAAATTGATTGGGAAGGACATTTCTCTATCTGACAGAATCCAAAATCTGTTTGCTTACCTATGCAGGATATAAATAAAGTCAGTGTTGTTTTTATTTATACTATGCATGCCATTGTGAAATAAGAAAATTACACACACACAGAGAGAGAGAGAGAGAGAGAGATATTTGCATACCTCTTTTGTATAATATTTCATCTGAGTTTCTCTGCAGTACTAAAAAAAATCAGCTGTTAACTCTTATTCTCATACAGTATACTATAAATTATCCATTACCCACTCTATGGAAACAATGGCTGTATCTACACATATCATCACTAAATCAAGATTTCTTTCGGCCCGAGTTTGTTGAACCTATTGGGCTCAGTAATGCAGTTGTGGAAAATCAAAACAGCTTTTTTGGCCAATATGTGTTTTTCTTAGTCTCTGTCACCAAATATTGTATATCTAACAGCAGTAAATAACTATTTTTCTATGCATTTGTTGGAACTCTATGTTTACATAGTTACATTTTTTGCCTCTGTGCTTATGAGGTGGATTTTTTTTTTGCATGATTGTCTTTACAGTATGTACAAAAATATTGCTGGCAGGGAAAATATGGTGAAAAAAAGGAAGATTTGAATTTGAAGAGCAACGTACCGGGGTCTTGGCACCTCAGTGGCTATGAAGAGGAACTTAAGTAGGACACAAAACAACTCAGCATAAATCAGGACTCTGGCTACTGCAAACTTTGGTTAAAGCAATCCCAAATTTAGAAGCCATCTTTTAATGATTTCAAATTGAGATTTGTTCCCTAGGATGGATTTAGGTGCCCCAAGAATCCAAATCATACCTAATATTAAATGCAACTTTTATTTTTTGTAAATGCAGTATTTACATCAACACCCTCTATTAAAATATGAATCATTATTCATCATTATTAAAAACTGGATTTATTTTTATATGTACATTTGGCCCATAGATGTATTTATTTAGTACCAAGCTACTATTCTCTGGCTAATTATCTTCTCCAGTTTCCATGGCCTGTTGTATTCTGTCAAGAGCACTGGCTCTAAGACACTCTGCCAAAGTGTACAACTAGGGAGCAGGTGTCTTGATAAATGCCAACTTCCTTATGTTCCCAGCGGATGCATAGATGCACCTGCTGATTACAATTTCACCTATTGCATCAAGTAAGCACTTGTGATGATATATAGGAAAACCTGCTTTTTTTAAAATTAATTACAGTCTCACTCCTGCTTGCCTTTGGTTTCTATCTTCAATCTACCTGCATATCCCAATGGCTTGGCTTCAGAACACCTTTAAAACCTGGAATTTTTCACCTGAATCTTTCCTGAGAATTTACTGGCAGGCAGTTACATAGATGAGCAGCATCAATTTATGTATGCATTTTAATTTGTAACAATATTATATACTGCTTACTATGTACTATAGTACTATACTTACCGGGTTTATATAATATACACATTTAGAGTAACGATCAAGGCACCAGGCTAGAAAATAGGTGATTGTGAGTTCAAGTCCCACCTTAGCTATGAAAGCCAGCTGGGTGACTTTGGGCCAGTCACTCTCTTTCAGCTCTCTCACAGGATTGTTGTTATGGGAAAAATAGAGGGAGGAAGGTGTGTTGGACATGTGCATTGTCTTGAGTTATTTGTAAAAGGTGGGATATAAATAAATAAATTAAAATTTTCAATAATTTTTTTAAAGTAACCTCTATACCACAAAGATAAATAAGTGGGACTGTGACAATGTATAGAATATGGAAGTATTCTATGAAGTTGGAAAGGGAAAATCCCCTTCAAAATCTTACAAATAGTATATGCTATTGGATTTTAATCTTATGGCATAGAGCTCCCTACTTCAGTCCTCATCCAGAATTATTGCAATATATATAGTAATAAGAAGGAAAAGGCCTGGTGAGTGAGAAGATTAAGTGTCTTTTCTCTGCCTTTCTCTTCAAATTTCTATATAAGGTGCAAGTAATTTTTTTTAACTTTACTTTTCACTCGCATTCTTCGCTGTAGAAAAAGTTCAACTCCTACCATAACCTTACCAACCATTGAGTACTGTCATGCAATGTTTCAGATAGAAGTTATTTTAAAAAAAATTAAAAAAAACAATGAAAGTGGTGGGATTTCATGTTAGGGGAAAGATGCTTTATAATGTTTCTATCATTTAAATAAATAATAATATAAGATGCTCTTATTCTGAAGGTCAGTGGATGCCATCTAGTGGTGCTGCTGAGCTCCATAATGTCATACACTCCCTTAGAGATTTAGATTTGCTTTCTCTCTCTCCCCCCCCCCCCCAGCCTACTCCAGTTGTGGAAAATGAAATAAGTTTGCCGTATGTAACATGGAAACTATTCTATTTACTAGTAATTTCTCTCTGGAGATTTACAAATGCTGTTAACATTCACATGAAAATTGCCTTGGTATGATTAAGGCTGTTGATTTTTTTTCTTTTTTACTTCTTTGTAGCTCTGGATGAATGAAAGAGAGAAAAGTATTCTTCCTGCCCAGTCTAAAAACTTATCTGTTATTGCTAATTAAGCTATAATAGTCCATTTATTTTGAGGGTCTAATCTTTTAATCTTGTATGTGATATCAGAGGGTACTTTATTTATTTATTAAATTTCTACAGTGACCCAAGTCAACCAATTGTCACTGGTGGCTTACAATTCTAAAATTATAAAACAATTACAAAACATGAAAGCAATAAAAGCATCCCCCCCCCAAAAAAAATGCAAACAGCAGCTGTGATGGTTAAACAATTAACAGTAAAGTCACGTAATGGGACCCTTAACACTTTCTAAGCCCCAGGCCTGAACACATCTCCAAGTTTTTAAAGCCTTGAGAAAGGCCATCAGGGTTGGTGCCATTTTAATCTCCGAGGGGAGAATGTATCATAAGGCGGGGCTACATCAACTACTTCCTGTCAGCTGATCCTTTTTGCCTGAGGAGATCTGCAGCATGCCCAATCTGTTGGATCGAGTTGGATGGGTAGAAACTCTTGGGGGGGGGGAAAGATCCAGGTAACCAGTCCCAAGCCATGTAGGGCTTTAAAGATGGCAACCAGCATTTTGCATTGCACCCGGAAACACACTAGCAACCAGTGCTGCTCACACAGTATTGATGTTACAAGTGTCATGTAACTGGCACCGTTTATTACCCTTTCAACTACATATAATTCACCACTCTTTTATTCCCTTGCTAACAACCTCAAACTCCAGTATTACAATGCTTTAAATTATTAGGAGTGTCTGCAGAAGAATTTCCAGTACTGTGCTGCTTTCACTTATTTTTTTCCACCCTTTAGTGTTCTTATGAGTCCTATAATCTCAGCAGATTTTCTCATGGGCAATAATATTGACAGTCCTTGTCCTGCTTTACTAGTGGATGTAATTATCTGGAGAGATGACATAATAAATAAATAAGAAATCTAACGTATTTCCATATTAGTACATTTGATGTTAGAAGGAAATATATCTTACTGGGTGTATTTTGCTGATAAGAATTCTAGCATTGAGGGCCTTCCATTTTATTTTCACTCCTTTCTTTCCTAGACGTGCTACTGGAACATAACTCTGCTGAGGCAATCTTCTCCTTGGTGGGGAAAAAAAAATCTCAAGTCCAAGGCATTCATTAAGTAGTCAGGTAGGAGAACTATATTGTCAACCACAGTAACTTTCTGAAGAAATCTCACCACAGAATATTTAGTCATAATTAATACTAAAGGAATCCTTAAAGTATCAAATGTATTATTACAACCAAAGATCAGTAATAAGAAATTCTTTAAAACTCTAATAGTATTTAACTTCATTCCATACATGGAAATTAATCTATTGATCAGTCCATTAAAACAGCAGCATTGTAGAATGCATATTACTTACATATTTTCTGGAAATGGAGTAAAATGAAGGGAAAAAAAGACTATGTGCTTTTACATTAACCAAATAAGAGGATTAACATTGTACAAGTCTCTCTGGAAGTGTTTTAAAATATTTTAAAATATTTAAAGAGAGATATGAATCAAATAGATATGAAATGGTAATTAAAATGATTAAAAACCGTTTTATTTTAAATTTGAAAGACTAATTGTTCCTGTTATCTTACTAGTTCTTTAGGAATGGGACAGTGGTGTCAACGCCACACTTTTTTATAAGAATACCTGATACACTTTTACACTATGCAATCTGTAATAAAAAGGTCGAGTTTTGTAATTTTTTGGAAGAAATTTCAAGTTATGGTTTGCAAATATTTAGTTAAAATGGATTTATCAGAAGTATTTTTACTTTCTTATTTTAGACTTCTCAAAGCAATTCACAATAACAGAATCATACAGTAAAAACAGAATAAAAATGTTCTGTTTGAGGACAGTAGTGCAGTGTATATTAATCTTCAGGGAAAATCAATATAAAAAGCTTAAATACCTTTTTTTATGCTATTCCACCAGGCAGAGTCCCCACAGAAAAGGTCTTTCTCTGCATCACCTCTAGCTGACAAGCAGCAAGCTGTGGCATGGAGATCAGAAGTATCCTGGGACTGCAGCTGTCTAGGCAAATTTTATAGATGTAGCTGTAGTCATTGGCAAACAGGTTTTGAATTTGTCATAGCTTTATGTAGTAATTGCAGCACATTAAATATAGTTGAGTGGACATTTTTTTCCTTTCAGGTTCAGCTCACCTCCCAGTGATTACATGGGTATATATCCGTGTTATCTTGTTGTCAACAATTTGGAAGAGATCTGCCATTGCCTTCTTTCTGAATGTTTTCTTCTCCAGTCTGGTCTACATTGCTGGAATTTCCTAATGATCTCCTATCCAAGATGGCCAAGGAAAACTACTGTTGTGACAGCAACCTAGCAACCATAAATATTATACATGCACATTATGACATCACAGGCAGTATCTTAGGCCCAAACCAGACCCAAGGACAGCCTTATATAGAGCACATTGTGGGAGTCCATCCTGAGGTTAGCAATATATGATTCACTGTGGCCAACTTGCCTTGTCTAGAATGGGCACAATTGAAGCATTAGCCTCAAATGGTGCGAAGTGTTTCTAAGCTACAGATGTCATCTGTACTGGCTTTGCAAAAAGTTCCTTTGGCTGCATGTGGGCCAAAAAGAGCTTGGAGGGAGTTCCATACTTTCCCCATTCCCATGGTGAGGATGACATTTTATCTCACAGGTGTGGTTTTTTTTGTTTTTGTTTTAAGTGTAACTTAAACTCCCTAGACTTTTCTTATCAGCAGAGGGAGCCATAACACTGAAAAATGTCTCCTATCTGGTGATGGGGAGGAAATTGCAGTTTATTGGTAGATAGAGATTTTGCTACCAATACAAAGCCATTAAAATGAGACAAAATGTTAAAATAAAAACAATACAGGAACATGTAATATTTAGAAAAAAATGAAAAGTGGCCCTGCTCTTGTTTGATCTGTGGCTATTGGCATGGTCCAGGGTTGCAGAAAACACCAGATTGTGAAATAAGTTCCTTTAGGTAAACTAGATGCAACGCCATCTGGAGCTAGCAATTCCCCTAGGTTCTGAGTCTAGTGTTGTGATTCAATGAGTTGACTACTGGACAATTGAAGTCCACAATATATCCACAAAATAGGAGGGAAAAGATTGCTATTCATAATGTGCTAAAAATACACTTTTATTTCGCTTTCCCTTTCCCTAGTACATCTCAAGTTTCATCCTAAATTCTTTAGACAGTGCCAACTGCAAAACTGTGAGGAATGACCATCACCACTACCACCGTCCCAAGAGTAAACCTCCCAAATGAGTTCAGGTCCTCCCAAAGTACCATGCATGGTTCATTTCTGCAAAAATGAATATGTACAGAAAATAGACCCACTTCTGTTTGCAGGGATACTAATGCTTTCTTGTGGGAATAGTCAATGTAGTACGAGAGCAATTCAGAAATAAACCTCCGTTTGGTTATCAATGACAGACACTCGCAGATACAGTACTTTTATTATACACATTAGAAGACTACAACATTATATTTTGAAATAATCGCCATTCAAATTGAGGGTCTTGTCATAACGTCTTACAAGGTTTGAAATTCCTTAGTAGTAGTCACTCGGCGCCAAATGTGGGCTATTGGGGGGTGATCCCAACAGAACTGCTTCAAAAGTTCTTGGGCACGTCTAGTGGTGTGCAGGCGAGCATTATCGTGAACAACACCACACCGGAAGTGGTACCATAGAAAATCCCACCAAATGTGAAGATGCCAAAGGAGTTCTGCTAGTGAAGTTCATGGAGCGTGATTCGACCATCAGTTCAGATGTCTACTGTGAAACATTATGAAAACTCAAACGAGCCATCCATAACAAGCGTCGGGGCAGGCTGACTTCGGTGTGGTGTTGGTTCACGATAATGTCCGCTCACATACCGCTAGACATGCCCAAGAACTTTTGAAGCAGTTCTGTTGGGATGTTTTTGATCACACACACTCCATAGCCCATGTAGTATTTCTGACATTATAAACATTAAAACAATTAACAAATTACCAGCATGTAGCAGAGAATCAAAGTACAAAGAATATAAAGAGTAATTAAAGGTTTTAATTTTTTAATATTTAATATTTTAATATTTTACATTTTTATTCCTATGTCATTGACATTAATGTCCTAGACTGGAGTTTTAGTTTTGTCCATGCAAAGATATACTCTAATAAAATTGGTATTATGTATAATTCCATTAATTTCCACTTTCTGAAAGTCACACTTTCTCCTATTAGTCTTCAGAGATTCTTAAGATTTCATGGATTAAATCCTAACAGCTATCTAAATGCAAATACAATGTAAATATTGCATTATAACTAACTGTTATATTGAATTTAAAGTAATGTGAGAGAAAAGAGTCATATTATCAGAATAAGACAGCTGTCAAAAAGAAGACTAGAGGTGATTAATTTTAAAAAGCACTTGGAAATATGATCTTTAAAACAAATATTTTACTGCATTGTTTTAATCTCATTAACCTATGGTTCTTATAAACACAGTCTTCGCATGTGATTCTATAAATCTTGAAGAACGCATATATCTCTAGGCATCACAAAAAACAGTAATATTTATGAAATTACTGCCAGAAATCATGTTAGTAAATGGTCTCAGGACTCACATAAAAACAACAATTACAAAGCTGCAATTGACAAAATCTCTCAAGACTATTAAATAGAGTAAGAAAATGCAAATATTAAGACAAGTAGAAAAAAATGATATCCAAGTATTCTATAATTTCAGTGTACATATTCTGCTGATAGTTCTAATCTATTGATCCCTCACTTTGTGTCAAAATTAAACATACCACTTGCCTATATACAAATAGCAATGGTCAGTTTTTGGTATTACAAATTATCATCAGTGAACCGTCATTATACCAACATCTCCCTGAACAAGGCCTAAGATATTAATCTTTCCATGTTTTCAATTTCCTATGCATTTGCTTCTGTAATTGTCAAATATGCTTTAAGTTCTTATTGCTTCTGTTCTGCTTTATTCAATAAAGACCAAGGACTGATAATTATAATGCTAGCTAGGCACTAAGACATTGAAAAATAACTTTAATTATACTATTTTCTTATAAAAAACAATGCTGTTTATTAGCTCATTTGCATCAACTGGTTGGAAAAATGAATTTCAGTAATGTAGAAGTTCTTAATCCACAAATAGCCCAGTTTGGTCCAAATCATTCTGGAGGTTTCCAGCTTTCAGAGAGAAACAAGAAAATCTATCTTTCTATAGGAGACTGCACTGGATTCATGGAGGCCAGTTTGCTTCTGGGTACATTCAGGGTTATCACCTTTAAAGCCCTAGGTGGCTTGGGGCCAGGCTATTTGAAGGACCACTTCTCCTATTACATCCACCTGGTCCACCAGGACAGGAAGTCATGGTATGTTGTGGGACCCATCTATTTGGGTTCTACACCCGATGGGACCATGAAAAAGTGACTTCTCGGTGGTGGCCCCTTCTCTTTAGAACATCATCCTCCCTGACACATAATTGCCCCCACACTACCTTTTTCTGAAAGGCCCTCAAGAGATGGTTTTATCAGTGGGCCTGGGGACCACAAATGGAGAGGGAGCCGACTGTGTGGTTGATTTGATTGTATTGCTTCTAGGGGTGGGTGGGGCAGGATGGGTTTATGGATTTTTATGTTGTGAATTTTTCATGTTGTAAGCTGCCCGAAGTCACCTATGTGTGATTTGGGTGGCCATATAAATTTGTTAAATAAATAAATAAATACTATGAAAAAACACAAAAGTCCACATTTTGCTTTTTAACACATTGGATTGAATTGTAAATGGATGAATTATGTCAAATTAGATAGAAGCCAGGGTGTGAGGTTTCAAACAAAGACCTTTTAAAATATGGTCCCCTGTTTTGGGGCCCATTTCCTAAAATGTGTAACAAACCAGAGTATTTAAGAAACATATCAGAAACAAAGCTTCTTGGAAGCTTAGAGTTAAAATACAGTGGATTCAGAACTGTATCAAATCCCATTCCCTCTTATGATCTGGATGTTGGCTAAATGCAATTCATCTCCTTATAGGAATATGAAGCCACATCTCTTTTCCCAACCACATATCTAAGGGAGTGTGGTGTTTCATCTTCACTAGCATAAAACTTTACAGTACATTTTCTATTTACTTCAGAAATAATGAGGTAACAAATTGCAGATAATGGTTTATGTTAACATATATTATGACAAGTGGTCCAGCCCTAAATAGAGCTGAACAAGATGAGATGACTGAACTTAAGAATGCAATTCTATTGATAATTTGCACATTAAACAAAATTATTTCCAATTCATGTTAAGCTACTGTTTTATCCACAGATGCATGCACAAAATGCCATTTAAATGCCAACTCTACAAATACAAAACTACTTTAAAGAGCACTATTTTATTTTAGCACACAGATATGTAAAAAATAATCTGGGGAAGAAAGCTGAATGCTAGGCAGTGCTGCTGATACAATGTCAGCATATTGCCCCCAAC
Source organism: Protobothrops mucrosquamatus (assembly GCF_001527695.2). NCBI lineage: Eukaryota > Metazoa > Chordata > Lepidosauria > Squamata > Viperidae > Protobothrops > Protobothrops mucrosquamatus. The sequence continues at coordinate 153,007 of NW_015387407.1, forward strand.
ATTATGGGTCATTTTATCAACCTCAGAAGGATGGAAGACTGAGTGAACCTTCAGTCCTGTAAGGATTGAACTCTAGGCTGTGGGCAGAGTTTGCCTGCAAATACTGCATTTTAATATCTTCCTCCTCCCCCTCCTCCTTCTTCTTCCTCTTCCTCCCTACTATATTTTATTCTATTTTATCTCATTTCATTGTATCTTATCTCATTTTATTGTATTTTACTGTGGCCAATGCTCATGTTTGATATGGCTAACTGACTGACCAAACTTTGAAAAAGAACATAATTTGCTTAAGGGTATTTCAAAATTGCTCCAAAATTTAAATAAAACTTTAAAGTATAATGAACTTTAAGAAGATACAATACTGGTGGCATCATATTTATATAAAAGAGTCCCAGTATCTCTCCTTCTTTGCAAACCGTCTCCAAAAGGCAGATGTTGCATTAGAGAAAAGAGAGGAAGGAAAGCATTTCTCAGACATGAAATCCCTGTCCCACACCTATACCTGCAGGATTCCAGACATCTTTGTGATGAAAACACTCATGGATCTTTTAAAGAGCTATTTCTTCCAAAAAAGCATGCAGGTTGGCACCAAGATTGGTATAATTCAAATTACCAGCTTCCAGATATTCCTGTGAATGGCTAAAGTAAATCCTAACCTCTGCATCCTGTTCAGCAAAATCAGGATGTCCGTATTTTCAATGTCAGTACAAAATACATCAGCAAAATTGGGAAACTAGAGCTTGTCAGGGTATGAGAATGAGGTTCTGAAGCCAAATGAAGTAGCTTAATACAAAATTCAAAGCATTCAAAGGGCATATTCAGAAATCCACTGGTGTGACTAGCACTTCTCAAAAACATTTATTTACATCTTCTGAAAAAAACCACCATGCTGGTAGATGCATTTGACTTAGTGCTTCGAAGAGGGAGTTATTTATTTACATTTCCTATTTCTAAACCGCCCATCTCCCTCAGATGCTTTGCAAAATGCATACTTTGTACTGTCCTATTTCTTCAGCTACTTTAACCAAACCATTGAGTTGGTGTCCATAATAACAAATTAAGAGTTTTGCTTCTCCAACATCATTGTTGGAATCTGACATTCAAACATTTTTAGGGTTGGGATTGTGCCTGACGAGGTATGAGGTATTTTGATTCAAATGTAAACTTCCCAAATTTGCACATGTTGAGCTCTCCACAAACCATCCAAATCTGTCATCTTTTGCATCCCACTCTCTCTTCTAAAGGTAATTAGAATAATTTTTATTCTACTATCTTCATTTTGTCCAAATCCTGAACTGTCATATATATATATTCATTACTAACCAAACTTTTAATAGTCCACCTTACTACACAATCCCCCTCCAAATTCAGGAAAATGTCATTTCCTCACAGTGTTTCATCTTCACGTAACTTAGGATAGGCTCAGTCAACATAATGGTAGTTGCCACACTACACGCATTATTTTGTATTCTGTATAAGCATTTGTCATACCATGTAAAAAACCCTTTGCACCTTTTCCTAGCTATGCATAAACTTTTATATAGTTATAAAATTATGGATTCAGTCAAAGAATGTTTCTTTGATTATGACTATTCGATCTCCGGTGCAAAAATCCTAGATTACTAGATAGTAGCAAAGACAATCATATTTGATGCAGATTGTCTACTTTTGAATTTGTTTTGTTACCTAGGAGGTACCATGGCATGATTATACAAGGTTCCTGTATAATATCGTCCCTGAAATCTGTTTCTGCAGATTTTATTTTTATTTTTTTGGTCCTGCTACAATGATTCTGCATGCCGATATTCTTTTTAGAAATTGGCACCCAGTTAAAAATGGGGGAGAATTTTCATTAAGCCTTATCTGAACCAACCAAACATACCTTATACCTTAGCTCAACATACATTAATCTGGAAAATTGTTTTTTTTAAAGGAACATTTTCCAATATTTTTAATGTAATTCTTAGACAAAAGTACATTAAAATTCATACATTGGGGTAGTCATATATTAAAATATAAAGGAAAATGGTGTACACATTTAATTTATATGGATGTTTTTAACTGGCAGACTAATTTGGAAATTGGAGATAAGATTGATTTTATGACGGAATGTTTTTGAAAGTGAGCTGAACCAGAGACAGAGTGATTCAGTCATCCTTACTTCCAATTCATTTATTGTTTAATTTAAAAGATTTAGAGCCAAGTAATTACACATTGTGTCCTATTATATCATAATAGATTGAGTTCACATATAATTCTACTATAATGATCTACTGTATCCTTAGAATCAATAGTGAGTTCTTCACATGCAGTTCCAGTGTACTAGATATATGAAAAAAATATATGGTTGTTTATATTATAATAATTTCACAGTAAAATTTGTTATTTTCTTTTTCTTTTAATGTCTTAGTCACATTAAAGTTGAACATATTAGGAAAAATAAATATTTAAATTATCAAATTTAAGTGCCGCCACCTGCATTTCATTATCAAGTCTCTAAGTTATTGCTAAAATATATAAAAAATTTGGTAAATCATATAGCTGCCAAAAGTAAATTTCCAACGCAGAAAAGTCCACATATGAATTTCAATGCCTGCTTGTGTTGCAGAACAATAAGTTGAAAATAATACAGTTCTCCATGTACAAATGATTAAACATTTGCTTGCTTCAGATCCAGAGATTATCTTGATCAACCATAAAATTAGATTTCTGTATCAACTCCTCCCTATAAAAAACCATTTCTGGTATGCTGAATTGGAACATGGCCGTAACAAAGGTGCGGGATATCCATTTTCTACATCAGATTCAGCTTGTAGACACTTCTGGGTCTGCTTATGTATTAAAACTCCATCCTACAAAACAATAAATAGTTTTTTATAATGTCTGGTAAAGACACAGTAACCATAGTAAGAGTTAAAATTCATATTTTAAACTTTATTAACTTCATGAAAAGATAAGCGACAAAGAACAAAATTCTTGCTAGATAATTTATTATTCACGTTAACAAAATCTGTTGTGGGTTCATGCTCACTGATGTAGGTACTTTGATTTACTATTAAATTAACAATGTTAATTCGATTTTTATAAAGAGTTGTAAGTAGATAATAGTGATTTGGATCAACAGGTATCTATAGATAACAATGACACCATCATACAAGAGAATCATATAGGTCAGCATCAGCTAGAATTAAACTGTCCAAGGAAGATCCTATATGCAGGAAATCTGCTCTGTGTATCCTGTTGTATACATAGACCTCATTTTTATATGTGAATTTGCAGAGTGCAGGGGGATTCTACTGTATCTTCCAAAGGTTCAACCAGAGGTGTCCCCAGGATCTAATGCTTTCATCAAAATGATAAAAGCAAAGGCATGCCTTAAGTTCTGCCCTTTTCATACATGCAGGTAATGTCAAAACACATGTTCAGAACACATGTACAAAAAAAGAGAACTTCTGTCACAATAGCATAATATTATTGTCATTTGCCCTCAACCCTTGGCAGATGCCTCTGGTTCCAGATCCCATGCAATATTATAATGTCATTGCTGGACAAGACGGGCTGCACATACATTTAATCAGTCAATCAATAAATAAATACTGATCTACTTATAAAGAGCTAGCATTCTTTGATCATGAAATGCAATTTCTCCTAAAGGAAAAAGCCATTAACACTATTCCTTTTTTATTATGCATCTCAGAGAGTGTTTAGGAGTAAGTTACAATAACCTTATGTTTGGAGATGCAGTTCAGAGGTATGAACATTCACTCATTTGGTTAAGTGCTACATTTTGCAATATTTTTGCATGAAATGTACAAAACTGTCAATATAACATCATAGTGACTGCAGGTTGTCAAAACTGCACATGCCTTTCTTGATTAGATCCCGAGAATATGGAATTTATCAAAGCATCAAGAGTTGCTTAGAGTAATTAAAGTAAGAATTATACTGTGGCCAATTGGAAGGGGGATTGTCAATATCTGAAGTAGGACATTTGGACATGGCAAAAAAGCAAATTTTCAACCAATTTAACATTTAATCTTTTTTTTTTTTTTAAAAAAAGCAGTTGCTTATATATTTATCTTCCTCTTTTTCCTTTTCCTTTAAAAAGTCATTATTACATATAATGCTAGAAATGGCTAACCCACAAATTTAATCTATATGGTCTGGTAACAACCTTGTTATTTCTCATTGCTATTGCTGTCATTATTATTTTAAAAAGTTTAATAAAGGAAAACAAAAGTAGTATTTTTAAAAACAGAAATGTCCGTTCTGCTTTTTGAAGTAGAAATATCAATGGTCACGGGAAAGATAGGAAAAGAGGATGAAAGAATATACAGCACTGAAGCACCCACCCACCTAAAATGGCAGGAGTACCATTTTAGTATAAATAAAAAGTATCATTCAGTACAAACCTCTAATACGTTAATAGCAACTTAATGTTTGTTAGCAAATTTGACTATTCTTACCTCTCTAAGAATAAATTTCTGATTTTCAGGAATATTTTGGATACTATTTTCACACAAGTACATTTTCAAAAAATCAGTTCCTGGCTCAACAGCTGCACAGACTTCTGGTTGACGAGTATTATAACGTATTTCATTGTGGGAGGTGTATTCAAAAAACTGTTATTCCCAAAATAAAAGAGTAAATAAATCTCTATTAAACTTCAGCTATGTATTACTATGATCAAAAGCATTGTGAACAGAAGGATAGTAAAAATATAAAAAGCCACTTCTAGACCAAATCTGAAATTCTTCAGATCATAATTACAATGATATTTATCTACTTACTTGGAAATTTTATATGGCCATCTATATTATATAAAACAATCCTTGGTGGCTAACAAAATTACAAATATTGAAAACGTGAGATTCAAACTTCAACAAAGGATCAGCATCACAACACTACTCTCTCCAAAATTACAAAAAAAGCTAGGCTCACCTCTCATCCTTAGGGAACAGAAAGTCTTAATGGCCTTTTGGTAGGCCATTTCTTGCCTATCCTATGGCAAGACATCTGTGCCATAGGATAGGCACTGCAAGAGAAAAGGCTTATTTCCTGGGTCCTACCAGATGACAACACTAAACAGAAAGGACTGGAGCAAGCCTACTTTATCCAATCTAGTGGGATAGATGAATGTCCTCAGAGAGAGGTAATCCCACAAATAACCTGGCCTTGAACCATACAGTCATTGCAGATTGGGCAATAGTGATATAACACAGATGAATCGTGGGCCACCCAGAATATATGTGTTGCTGCATTCTGGATCAGTTGAAATTTCCAGGTAATTTTCAAGGGCAGCCTCATGAACAATGCATTGCAGTAATCTAAACAAGAAGTGACTAATCATGAGTGATAATAAACAGGTCCCCCCAATCCAGGAATGGGTGGCACTGTGCCCCAAGTGATTTTATGCAAAGGGTCTCCTAGCCACAGCCATCTTCTTTAAGAAGGCCTAGGCCAGGGGTAGACAACCTTGGCTCTTTTATGACTCGTGGACTTCAACTCCCAGAATTCCTGAGCCAGCATAGCTATGCTGGCTCAGGAATTCTGGGAGTTGAAGTCCACAAATCATAAAAGAGCTAAGGTTGCCTACCCCTGGCCTAGGAGTACCCCCAAGTTAGACACTAATTCTGTTTGGGAGAATGCACCTCATCAAGAGTTAAAGATGACAACTCTCCAGATCCAGGAGACTCAAAAACCCAAAGTGACTCCATCTTGTTAGACTTTCTGTGCCAGTGCTGGGTCAGATCCATGGTTGCCACAAATTCCCACTCTAGCCCAGTAAAGGCAGGTTGAATTTCCCCAACACTATCAGTCAAGGGAACTCCATTACTATTTCAACCATAGAATCTGGCTCAGGCAAAGATGCCACTACACCACAGCGAGGGAGGGAGGTAAACAGCAGCCCTCAACTGGGCTTCTTAGAGCCCAATTTCATAAACAGGACCTCACACCCTCTTACGTCTGAGGCAGCATCATTAAAGTCTATTAGAAACACCCAGAAGGTAACAACCACACCCCTATCTTTATCTTCACATATTTTTACAATTATTTACTTTACTAAGTGAAAAATCCTCTTAAAATAGTATTTCTTTCAGAAATTATTATTCTGTATTTGTACTCTAACTAACACTGCTATTGTTTTGTGAAATGCTGGCTTCAGTAATTGTCAGACTTCTCAAGTGGATCTTAGGGATAGAACGTATAAGGACCTAATCAAATCCACTAATAACCTTAGTCCAAACTCCCAATACATGTGCACACCCAGAATATTCCTTGAACTTCTATATAATTCTGGAAAGGATTATGATGCAAGACTAGGTTTAATATGGGTGTTTATGCTCAAAACTGAAACGCTTTAGTACAGTTAGATTAGGAGAAATAGCAAGACCGTGCATTTAAAAGAAGAAAACTATTATCTGACACTTGAATAGAAAGTTAATACTTTACCTGATTTTGTCCCATGCCATGACATGGATATAATATGACTTTGTATCCTGTTAATTCATGCTCGCTGGGAGGATTGTAATCAAAGCAATAATTTGCCAGTCCTCTATTCTTCAGCTAAGAGGCAACAAAAGGCCATTAAAATATATCATCTCACAATCCAAACATCCCACCAGTTATTTTGTGTGTGTGTGTGTGTGTGTGTGTGTGAGAGAGAGAGAGAGAGAGAGAGAAGGTTCCCAATACAACTGCCTACTGAAATGCTGTAAATAATTATTGTACAATCTGTTTATTCTAATTCTAGACTTATTATACAATAATTGATGATGATGATGATGATGATGATGATGATGATAATGATGAAACACAACTTTATGCTCATTGAGAATATATTCATGTCTTAGGCAATACTTTGCTAGTAAAGTATTGTGCTATAAACACAGCATTTCCCACTAAAAACCACTGCAGCATGAGCTGATCTTTTATTTATAGTGAACTCAAAATGTCAATCCCAAGAGTTACATAAAAGCAAGAAAATTTTCCCTTCAAGGAAATTTACGGTATGATCATCAGCACAGAATTTCACAACACAAGAAAAGCAACAGTAATATAAAGCGTGCCCGAAGAAGAGCCTGCCAGCAAAATGAAAGACAGCCTTGAAAACATGGATGGTGACCTCCTTGACACACAGCAACAGACAACAGGCAAACATAGCCAGTTACACAGCATGCAACTAAATTTGATCAGCTGGATTAATTTGACTTAGGGCAAATTGAAGTATTGTAAGTGTGTAAAGTATTGTCCCGAAGGTTGCTTTTCCAAAGGCAACTGGACTTCCTTTGGTTTTTTCCTTGAAAATGTTTCACTTCTCATCCAATAAACTTCTTTAGTTCTGATTGAATGGTGGGGAATGGAAGGATTTACCGTATTCTTTGCAGTCATCTGGTCATTAGCACTCTGAAGGTCGGTTGTTAAGAGTTGTGCAAAGAATATAAATCCTTCCATTCCCCACCATTTAGTCAGAAGCTTCTTAGATGAGAAGCAAAACGTTTTCAAGGAAAAACCTAAGAAAGTCCAGTTGCTTTTTGAAAAGCACCTTTGGGGCAACCATGACATGGATGGTTGAGAATCTCCATAGACATAAGTGAAGTGCTACTCACTCACTGGTGGTCCAGATTTTCTTTTCCTATGCATGAATCATTTAGATAGGCATAGACATGAAATAACACTTAAAACATAATACTAATAGACAAGGATTCCTAGGTAAGGAACGCAGAGGTGTTGCAGTAGGGTGGGAGAGGCCAGGGGAGGCCTCGTGCAGGCCACACATGAATGGGGAGGGTACTGCAGTGTGGCAGGAGTTCAGGGAAGCAGGAAAGAGGGTGCGGATGAATTCATATGTGCAATCATGAAGAGGCTGGGGAAAGAATATGCTGTGGCTTGGGGCGTCTAGTCACATTGTGGTTCTGGGATTGCAAGAAGCCAGTTCAGACTGTTGTCAGTTATTCAATTCTGAAGCTTCTCCTCCTAGTCACATGACCCAGAGTGGAGCTGCCTGGAAAGAATCCAGTTAGCATGCTCTATATCAGGGTTCTCTGGAGTGGTCACTAGCCTCTGAAGGGTTAGGTAGGGTTAGGTAGGATTATCCAAGGAGCTGATATTGTTATTTATTTAATTATCGACAGTAATATTACTTAAAATAGTATTTATTAAATTATTTTCATATAATCAATGTTTAGGGGTCAATGAACAATCTGAAACTTCATGAAGGGTCCATAAGCTAAAAGGTTTGGGGACTGCTACTCTATTTTTTCTCCCAACTTTAGGGTTAGATTGTACTTTTATGTGAATCTACCAATTATCACCACCACCATCATTTAGAATTTATATACCCTAAAGCCATTCTAAAGCAACAATTACAATTATTATCTCAATCGAGATCCATTACAAAGGGATGCTGACTTACCTAAGGCTTCCTAACATGTTAACGGCAGAAGTGAAATTGTACCTGGGGACTTTTTGACTCCCTCACACTGTCTTTGCTATTGTCAGGATTTATTAATTAATTTATATTTATTTTCATTTATTTCTACCATCATAATGGCAAAGAAAAAGAAACAAAACATTTCCGCACTGTTTTTGGCAACAAACTTTCCGCACTGTTTTTGGCAAACTGACATACAAACTGACTTATAACCATTTTTCACATTTATGACCATTGCAGCATCCCCATGGTCAGGTGATCAAAATTTGAACTCTTGATAACTGGCATGTATTTATGGCAACAGCAGCGTCCAAGGGGCCTGTGATCACCTTTTGCAACCTTCTGACAAACAAAGTCAATGGGGAAGCCAGATTAAACTTATCAACCGTGTTACCAACTTAACAACTGCAGTTGTTTCACTTAGCAACCATAGCAAGAAGGGTTGTAAAGTGGAGCAAAATTCACTTAACAACTGTCTTCCTTAGCAACAGAAATTTTGTGCTCAATTGTGGTTAAAAGTTGATGACTACCTTACCTTTTCTATTGTACCAGCTTGAGCGACTCTGCAAAACCCCGAATATTGTTTTCCTCAGTACGTTTGGGAGGCTAAAATCCATCTACCCAGTAATACTATTTGCAATTCTCAGGACTGTTTGTTCAAGTAATTCTACCTGTCTATCTTGAAAGAGTGTGAAGACTTGGAAATTCCCTTATCAAGAAGGGTTTCACTTACCATCCCAAAGAAGCCAGATCTGTCCTCGGGGACATGAAGTTCAGGATAAATATTCTCTAAGTACCATTTAAAATCCTTGCACCTGAGCTTCTCTCGAAGCAGCTTTCTTTCCGTCACATCTCCATAGGGTTCCTAAAATGAAATCCCAGAGTAAAATCTTGACAGAGAACAAGTTATATACAGTATTCCAGAGAGGCAAATAAGATCCTAATACAATGAAATTTGCTTTGAGTATCTCACACTTAGGCAATTTATAAATTATTAAGATGAAGATAGCCCACTAGCTCTATGTTAAATAAATTACCCTAGTCAGCAGTTATTTGAATAAATACATCAGCATTAAGTTTTGGCCCCCAGGACTTCAGCTACTAGAATTATAATATTCCTATCCAATTATTTATGTTACTGTGCCTGCTTTTCATTAAAAAAAAGTCTATCATTTTTCAGGCTTCCAAGTTAGCATTAAAAATAATGATGCTTTAAGCATTTGATTCATTAAAGTTGATGCAACTCATAAGGCAGGCACAATTTTTTTCCAATGTGCAAAAATCTGAAAAACAACAGGCTACTTTACTTTAATAAAAAGTAGTGTGAGGTCTGCGGAACGCCCGAAACATTTTCTATACATAAACAGCCTTGTTATTCACGAGGAATATTCTAGTTCAAATGGGCAACATTTTAATATATGAATTCCTCTGGAATATTACAACCTCAGTTGAAAAGACTAATAACTTTTCAATCAATGTCCAGTACTATGTGGAAGGAAAAATAAATTAAGGCAAATCAAATTAATACAAAATACTACAAAATATATTTTTATAAATTAAGTTATCTATGCAAATTTTATACTTTTATTTTGCAACATTTATTCTGCCCTATTCATTTGAATTTTGCAAAATCAGCCTTGGAAACTGTACGTACCTCACCAACTTCAAAATGTTTAGGAGCTATATTTTCTTCCAGATATAAACGTATTTTTAAAACTATGAAGGCTAGAAACTGCTGGTCTGAGTTCCTCCAAAACATAAGCATATGCACTATTCTGCCTGTAATATTTTTCTGCACTCATCCTGCAAATTTTCAGCATTTGCACTGTTCTCTTTGTTCTCTTGTTATATTTTTAGGCTCATTCCTTTATTTTCTGAGAATCTAAATTTAGTCTCTCAGCTTTTCAAGAAATTTATTTTATCTTCTATACTTATGCCTTCAGTAAACTTACCAAGCGTGCATGTGGATTTCTGTGGTAGTAAAGTTCTTTGTACGAATCCATCCATACCTCTGCAGCCCGAACAGAGTTAGCTAAAGCTTTTGCACGTGAATATGGAGCTTGCTTTGGAAAAACATGTCCTACATGAGAACAAGGGTGGATTTCAAGACTTCCTCCACATTGCCAGATCTAAGAACAAAAGCAGAAAGCAGATCTATATATGTACTACTGTGCATTGTTCTGGAATGCCTCCACCCATGTAGTAGCTGTTGAAGAAAGTTCTGTATCTCTATGGTCTGGACAACTAATCCTGCTCCTACTTCATTTCATCAACTCAAGCAATACTTTGAGGATATCTTGTACATATGCATTTGAATACAGATACAAAAGTATCATGCATTAACATTCTCAACTAATTATTTCTTTATTTGAAAAAAAACCTATGCAGTGTCCAGAACACACCATGAACAATGTTGATTGTGTTTCATGCTGGTTATTTCTTATATTTGGAATTTTTTTCCTCATGGGTTTTGTACATGTCAGCTTTTAAGTGAGATATGTAATACAGGTAATCCTTAGGTTAAGACAGCAGTTGGGACCAGGATTGCCATCACTGTGATGCAATAATAAAATATGACATCACGTGACCGCATTGTGTATTAATGACAAATCTGGGAGTCCTGGTTGCTGTTGGTAAGCGAGAAGCGATAGAAGACCAAGTAAGGAGTGGGGGGGGCTGCCACAGTGAGGTGGGAAGAATGCCATGAGGGGAGCCAGGGGAGGGTTTGAGAGGCCTGGCACAGGCTGTGCACAAATGCAGAAGGCTAGAGAATGGATGGTACAGAATGATTTGTGACCTTCCCTGCCAGTTTCCCCATTGATTTTCCTTGTGGGAAGCTGGCACGGAAAACTGTGAATGGTGAACCCATATCATGGGACATTGTAACTGCTGTGAGCACAAGCCAGGTGTCAATTGCCTGAATTGAAATTAAATGACTGTGGAGGCTTAGTGATGGCTGGAACTTCAAAGACTGGTAATAAATAATACTTGTTTAGCACAATTGCAACTTTGAATGGTAGTTGAATGAGTGGTTGATAAGCAAAGACTATCTACGCACATGTTGCTTTTAACACAATCAAAGCTAGCCTTGAAAGGAAAATACAGGAGACACAAGCAAAATCATTAATAGATACTCCTCACTTTAAGAACCACAACTGGGACCACAACTCTGTCACTAAGTTATGTGGCTGTTAAGTGAAACATCACCTGACCCCACTGAGCAACCTGAATTCTGCTGCAGCCATTAAGCAAGAAATCCCATGGCCACAACTGGTGGTTTTACTATTGGCATCTCCACTGACTTTTCTTGAAGGAAGCTCAAGAAGTGGCAATGAAGTTCACAAATGGCAATCAAGTGACCAAAGGGACACTGCGACGATCGTAATTGCATGCCAATTACAAAGCACCTGAATGGAGACCACGTGACCATAGGGAGGCTGTGACATTTAGAAGTTAAAGGACTGGTGGTAATGTTACTTTTCGCGCTATTGTAATTTTGAACAGTCACTAAACACTAACTTTGTGGTCAGAATTGCACATATACATCAATAGATTATCATGAAGGAGATAAGAGAAGTTACCAGGCATTTTAGAGTATTAAATATTTATTTGCTAGTGTTTGCATCGGATGTATTCAATTAGTTATTATCAAAAAGCATCAAATTAAACTTGCAACAGACTGAAGAATTACAATACTGTATGTATTAGTTTTTCTTTGAAACAACATGAAATACAATTTCCATAAGAGAAAACACCTAGATAAGCATTTGCCTCAATATCTGAGGTTTAGGTTTTAGGTTTAGGTTTTATTAGATTTATACCCCGCCCTTCTCCTGGCGGACTCAGGGCGGCTTACAGCAAGTTAAAAAACAGACAAACCATACAAAATACTAAGTTTAAAATACAATTAAAATGAAATATTGATTTTTTTGCCGTTTCTTTTTAAAATTATGTTAAAAAACCAAATTAAAATCAAATTAAAATCAAATTAAAATATCCCTTAGGCCAGTCCCGCTAGCTGGAATAGCCATGTCTTGAGGGCGCGGCGGAAGGAGGGGAGATCCGGAATGACCCGGATCTCTGGGGGTAATTCGTTCCATAGGACTAAATTTATGGATATCAAGGCTTAAGGTAAATGCAAGTAAAACTGAAAGTTTTTAAAGACTTTCCTGCAAAATATAAGATTTCAAGGAGCCTGGAAGGTTGGAAATGCTTGTTTTTTGCATTTCCCCCCATAATTGTAGCAGAAAAGAACCTCAAGTTCAAAACATTTAACTCTGATATTCAGAGATTCTGTTCTGTTCTCTATTCTTAAGTCTGGGAATTAGAAAATATTTTGCCAGAAACATAAATTATTTACCTAGGTCAAGCTTGATCAATTTACACACTACCTAAATGAGCTTCACTTATGATGAATTACAAACTCTTTGTGCCTGGATGTTACATTATGCAAAAGGAAGTCTGCTATACAGTACTTCTATCCCATTAATTTTAAAGATGGATGATATGCATCTATCATAGAGTTTGGCTGATCAGCAAATAACCAATGAAATATTTGGATTACTAAAATAAGATGTTATGGGCTGCTTAATTCCAGGTAACAGAGACAGAATAAATACTTGAATCAAACTTGTAATTCATCATGATAAGGAATGGTTTTATTAATATACTGACTATATCACAAATTATTATAAGAACAAAGTGAGACAATATGAAGGGGGATGGGTTCTGGGAAGATCCTGGCAAGATTCCCCAAACCATTACTTACCCGAAACGAAAATTCAAGGTTTTCCCCTCCCCAGACTTCCATTCCTGTATCGTATGAACCAAGATAGTTAAAATAATTCTTGTTCACGGCAAAGAGTCCACCAGCCATAGTTGGAGACCTAACAGAGGAAAACAACTCCAGAATTAATTGACAAACCATATCTCCTTACCAAGTTAGTATCACATGTGAATCCATGTGTAAATATCATCCTCAGCAGTATAATATAAAGAATACATGTATTTAACAAAATTTAATTGCTCCGTAGCTCAGAATGAAATAACAAATACTGTAGTCACGTTTTACTCAGAAAACAGGAAGGAAGCCAGACAAGGCAAACTTTGGTCAAAAATCATTGTGAAGTCGCCTTGCAGCAAGATGATCAGCAAATTAATTAATTAAAGTAAGTAACACAAAGATAGAATTCTTTAGCAAGCTTTGTGATTTATTTTTTAATTAGTAAATCTAAATTGTTTAATATTTGAAATGAATAAAGCAAAAGTGAAGAAACTGTGGCCCTCAAAATATTGCTGAACATCTCTCAGCATCCTTAGTCACCAGACATGCTAATTGGCTTTCATTTTAAAAAAATATTTTCCTTATAAGTGGAAAGATTCAGTCAATACAAACTACACAAAATATAAACAGAATTTTTTAAAAAAATTGAGAAAGAAAAAAAGACAAAGAAAGAAGAAAGTAACTTCCTCCTTTTGCTAACATAAAAACAGTTTTAGTAATTTAGCACCATTTCTAAATACCACATAATCTCTCTTTTTCCCAAAGCTCATTTACTAACTAAAAAAAACTCAGAATCAAAATACTTCATCAATTATTCCTAGTTGGCAAAAATAATAATTAATTTCTTTAGTTAGCCCTGGTCGGAAAGACCAATCCTGTATTCTTTCCCTAGGTTTTAAAAACATTAACTCCTTCAAAAAAAAGTTCTGGAACTAGCTTGCTGTTCATCTCTGTTTCAAGCAAAAATCTTTCAAATCTTTAGAAAATGTATTCTCGAAGTCCAATCTGCAAAGTTTATCTTTTTGCTTATCACTTCTCATTAAGTCTTTCAAAGGCTTACCAGAATTTTTTGCACATTCAATAGAACGAATTTATACAAATTTCTGATTCAATATCTGTATATCTCATTTAGAAAATGAGTCATCCACCAGTTTCATTTGTTACATTTAAATCCTTCAAAATGGTTTCACAAACATCCAATGTAGCTTGTTCCTCTACAATTTCACTGCAACGTGCTCTGTCCATTTTGTCAATAAATTCATCCACTTTGTCATGAAGCTTAGTGAAAAAACTGAAAAACTTGTAATAAAAATTTCTGCTCTATTTTCTTTATCCTTATCCTTTGACTCCCTCAAGTATCCAAAGTTCAAGGTATCACCATTTTCCCATGAGAAAATTTCTTAATTAATTCAAGGCTAAAATTCAAAATCCCTTTGATCCCTTAATCTTTGTTAACTTTTCTAAAATCTATATACTAAGAACCTTTTTGCTACATAGTCAAAGAAGTCATATATTTTCAAACCTTTTAAAATCAAATTTATACAATTATCCTCTAAGGAAGAGGAAGTCACTGATGAATACAGAAAAACCTTGCCGGTCTGAAAGGTCTTAATATGTTTTATTTCTCTAATATGCAATAATAATAATAATAATAACAACAACAACAACAATAAAAAGTACATTAAAAAATAGCTCAGAAAGCAGATAATAACAAGATCTGGCAATGGCTAAGAGCAGGAAAGTTGAAGAAAGAGACCAAGGAACTAATTCTGGCTGCACAAGACCAAGCCTTAAGGACAAATGTATACAAAGTCAAAATTGAGAAGGCAGCAATAGACAGTAAGTGCCGCCTATGCAAAGAAGCTGAAGAAACTGCTACAAGAAGATCGCACAGACTGACTACAAGCAGCGGCATGACAAAGTAGTAACAATGGTGCATCGGAAGATATGCAAGAATATAGAGTAAGTCATAGAAAATGATAAAAGTTAAATTGCTCTGGGACTATAGAATTCAAACAGATATTACCTGTCACATAACACCCCAGACTTAACAATTGTCGATAAGAAAGACAAAAAAGTCTGGATAGTGGACACGGCAGTGCTGGGAGACAGCAGAATAGACGAGAAAGAACTGGAGAAGATAACAAAATACAAAGACCTACAAATAGAAATAGAACGACTGTGGCAAAGGCAAGCAAGGGTAGTACCAATAGTAATAGGTGCAATCCCAAAACAATCCCCACTGAAACACCACTGGCATTGACAAATTTGCCATTAGTCAATTGCAAAAGGCGGTCTTACTAGGAACTGCTTCCATCCTGCGACGATCTGTGTAATACCATCAAACATCCACATCTGCCTATCCCAGGACTCAATAGGTAGACAAAAATGTCAAATCCAGTCTGAACATCTGGCTGACTATGCGCTGATTAATGATGATGATGATTATGCAAAAGAGTGCTTAAAAATGGGTTTTGGGTGAATGCTATTATCTGTAAAAGGCTACTTTGCAAGTGTGAGTTTGCAACTTCCAGAGTCTACTCACAAGGAGCAGCTGTCCAGAGTGACATGGATAATCTTTACAATCTCTCATTCTGGAGAGGTTTCATTAGGCCAGATCCAACATTTAGCCATGATTTCCTAGCAAATGCTATGCTGCTAATGAGCAGGGTGTCAACTCGCCACGGCTGCCATATTAAGTCTCCACATGCTAACTAGATTTTTGTGGGTGTAGTAGCTCAGTAACAATCAAAAGGCTATAGTTTACTAATCCTGGGGTAAGGATTACAAGATATAAAATTTCATCAGCCTGCCCCATTAGATCTGGAAGAGAAGGCATGTTGTAGCTACCGTCCACTAGGGGCCTACTATTGGTGATTCCCAGGAAAAGTGAATATATTAGAATTCTAATATTCCTCCAAGCAAATTAGGAGAAAGTAAACATGGCATTTTCACGGGCAATTAATAAGCAATAACATGACAACGATGATTTGGCAGGCTTTGATAAAAGTGCAACTAGAAATGCATATCTTAAATTATAAGTTAAATGAAGCAGACACACATTAAAAAGAGAAAATGTATAGAAAACTGAAGAAGGAAGAATCATACTACATGAATTATATGAATTAGTCTATATTCCCATTCCTCTGAAAATGTCTTTCTTAAAATTATTTTCTGTGAAAGAACAATGTTTCCTTGAGAATTTGAAGATTTTTCTGCTAACTAAAAAGAAATAAGGCATGGGTATTTGAGGAGACACCTCACCAAAATAGGATTAATCCACCACACTCATACCAGCAAAAGAGGCTGCTATGGACCATATCTGCTAAAGAATTTTGATGGCAGGGTCAAGAAGCCTTTTTTATGGTGGCCCCACTCTTTTGGCCTTCTGGGAAGGTATTAAAACTTGGTTTTGTCCATTGGTTTGGAGCCACTAGGGGGATGCTCACTACTGGAGGTGGCTGATGGAGTAAAACAACCTTATCGCTGTGCTGTCTGTTTCCTTGATTCTGGTTTCTTGCAGTTTCAAAATTTAAATGTCTGTACTTTTAGAATTTTTAATTGCTTTTCTATTTACCTTCTTATGTTCTTTAAGCCGCCCAAAGCTGCCCTATTGGAATATGGACAGCATATAAATTTAATAAATAAATAATGCAGCATTGAAATGACAGTTAAAGCCCTCTACCTTTTTCTTCAACATATGTTTCTGAAAATGAATTTTCAGCACTCAACTCACTGCAACCAAAACTAAGTATCAAAATAAGCAGAAGTTAACTATTATGCTGACTCTGACTTTAACAAAAGTTACCATTGTTCATGACATATATCATCATGAGTAAGCTCATACATCCTATTAAAATTTATAATTGATGCATTATTCAGCAATTATAATTCTTATTATAAATTATAATCGGTGCATAATTTGTGTAATGCATTATAAACCTCATAATTTATACGAGAGATAAAGTACTGTAAAACAATAGACTGTACTGTAAATATATATATAGTTTACTCATTCTTATTTTATTACCATCCACTAAAATAATCATTTGTTTTCATGATTGCACATGTTAAGTTTTTTTATTTTATAGAAATTTATTGTATATATTTTTATAAAGTTACAAAGTAATTTTTACAAAAGCTTTATGAAGTTAGATGGAATAGGAATATTTCCATGTGCATATTATGAGTTAATGGGGAATTTAACCTACAATCTTCTTAGTAATACTAACCACACAAGGAAAAAAGACAAAAGTAATATTTTTATGTATCTTTTAAAAAAGACATGATGGCGATGAAAAAGTAGAACTAATAAATCTATTTTATTTTGATCTTTGCAAAAAAAAGAGAAACCGTATATAACGCTGCTACATTCCTCTAGCCCAGGGATGGGGAACCTTGGCTCTTTTATGACTTGTGGACCAACTCCCAGAATTCCTGAGCCAGTCATAAAAGAGCCAAGGTTCCCCATCCCTGCTCTAGCCACTATTAAAAGCTGTTTTTTAAACATCCTTTGTGGCTAACACTTTCACTATCATGTTACTCTTTACAACTTTCCTCAGTCTGAGATTTTTTTTGATTTGGGTACAGGGATTATTAACTTGTTCCCCCCAAATGGCATAAGTTACAATAATTTAAGAACAAAAACAAGTTTAATACAGATTATACCACAGGCATTTTGATGTCTGCTGGCATCACCTTATTCACAGAGAGGGACAGACACTCTCCTACACCCTTGTTCTCTAAAGGAGCCAGGAAGGGTAGAGGTACAAAACACACAAGGGCAGTAGTTAGGCTCTCTCAGCCCATCCCATCTCACAGTGTTATTGTTGCAGGGAAAATAGCAGGCAAGAACATTTTGTATACTGCCTTGAACTGCACACAAAATAAAGGAAAGATATAAATTTAATAAATAAAAAATGCTAGAAAGTATCCTATCTACATTAATACCCACAGACAAGGGTGTCACGTAGTCCAGGGATCCCTAACCCCCAGTCCATGGATCGGTAACAGGTGCGGCATGCCAGTAACTGGGCCGTACAAAAAAGCAAAGCCCCAACCATGGGATGCAGGCAGCATCCAAAACCATGCCCCCTCCGGTCCGCGGAAAAACCTCTCTCCACGTAACCGGTCCCTGATGCCCAAAAGGTTGGGGACCTCTGACGTAATCATCAGACACTGCCCATGAAGTAAAGTTTTGGGCAAAATATTGCATTGAATGGTTGCAGTGGCCAAACAAGAAATTACACAACTTAATCTTCCAAAAAGGGAGTTTATCATCCTGAACATCCACAGACAGACAGCCTACCAATGGAATAAGAAAGAAGCAAAGCCACTTTTCCTGCCTTATCTAGGCCTGAATGTGGGCTTGCACCCTTGTCCTGTCAAGTTTGCTTTTCATCTTCTTCCTTCAACATCTCAGCATATAGCATTTACTGCTTTTTTGGATCTGCACTGTGGATCTGTACTATAAACCAAGGGACACACTCACACATAATTACAATGTTTGAAACTGTGTAGATAGGATCTATAGGATCTATTAAGAATTACGACATTGATAGAAGAAAAAGAAACTGAGATAGAATTTCTATAAAATATTTAAAAGATACATCTTTGCTGCTGTTTAATTTTTACCAATGCTGTTTCCTATACCGTTAAATATTTTATTTACAATTATGTGGTTATATAGCATTATTCTTCAAAAATTATTAATGTTCCTCACCACGTTGGAGCATGTGAACAATTCAGCTGAAGAATATACCTCAAAAATAATATTTCTAGTCCCATAAAGTGTTCTGTCTTCACATTCCTTAAACTATCCAAGGAAAACATCTATTTAATTATTAACCTGCTTCTGAATAAGATTGGCAAAAATCCAGTCTTCCAAAGGCTGTAAATGTGCCAACAGTTTTAGATTAAGAAACACCTCACTTCTCTGCCTTTAAAGTTATATGGTGCTTGAATATTAACACTGCTTTTCTTTTCACTGAAACAAGGAGAGATTTTGGATAGGAAATAAAGTCATCTAAGATTAATCAGTTAAAATATATCTCAAAAGCTAACAGTTTTGTCACTTCTAAGATTAAATTTCTATGTATTCCTATTTAATTACAGAAGTGCATTTATCTTTAAGCTATCAACATCGTAAGAGGCAAGATACCTTACAGAATTATCCATTAATTTTTTTACAAATAATTACTGATTATAGACATTTTTTTAAAAAAAAAGGGTCAAAGACTTCTCTCAGTCAAGGGCTATATTATTGTTTTCTCTATTTTGGGGGATCTCAAAATTCAGAAAATGACATGGAAGTGAAAGGGCAATGTTACAAGTGGAAGACGAACTTCAGTTTTGCTTAGGTTTATAATGGTGTAATAGTATGAGGAAAAGACCTTGGGAGACAGGAAGAAGAGTTGTATATTAAAACAACTGTAAAAGGTATCTCAGTCCACAGAAAAATAGAGCCTGGGAAGCGTTTCAGGAGAAATTCTTTTTAGTTTTCTGGCAAGTAAAAGAAAAATATAGAAGGAATACTTTCAAACTTGCAAGATTCTGATAATATAATCTCACAATAAAGATAGCATTAGTATTCATTGTTGTGCTTCTTCCTTGAGAAGGCTGACTGGTAGGCTCTTCTGCATGGAGTTCTATTTTTATTTAAATGAAATTTGAACAAAAAACCCATAATACTTTGACCTTCTGGGAGCTTGTAGATGCCACAAAACTAAGGCTGGGACCACATACAGTGGCCCATTTCTATTCTATAAGAAGTGAACCTTTGTACAATTTGCTTTTGACTCATTTATTTTACACTTAGAAACCACACATTTTGAGTAACTCTTGTACTTATATTTAACTAGTTCTATTAAACCAAACATAGCAGTTGTAGGAAATGATATCTTAGTTTTAGACTTAAAATTACATTTTATTGTCTATAATGTATCTTTAATTCCTTTTCACATTATCTGACCTATTTCATAAGTAAACTATATTTCTAAAGCATAGGAGAAAATAAATTATTTGCTATAATCTGTACTGATGCAGCAGAAAAAAAAACTATACATTCAAATAAGGTGAACTAAAGAAGGGCAAAATTAGAGCTTATCAGCAGTAAGTAATTATTAACAGAACAGTGTTCAGGTGAAAAAAAATGTGTACTGTGATTCATCATTCCAACAAGGAAATACAATTTTTAAGAATAATTTTACAAATTATTTTACAATGAGTCTAATCTTCAGTTACCAATGTTTGATTAGAAGGATAATTTGATTGATTTTAACAACTTTTATTAATTAAATTCACAACAACTTATTATCTCTATTTACTTATATGAAATTCCATGAATGAGAATGTTTGGAACAAGACTACCTTTCCCCCTTATGTTTTCAGAAATGTCTGAAAAAACCGGACAGAACATTCGTTAACCAACTTACCATATAAACTAAAAAGTTAGGCTGTTTAATCATTAGTAGATCTGTTCATAGATAAGTGTCCCAAAATACCTTTGTAAACCTTCTAACTGCTTCTGAAAACTATTTTTGTTAAATTTAATTCTAAACCTCAGGGAAAACACTGTTATGCAGCAATATAAAAAGTGTAAAATGTAGCTACTACCCCCAGGAGCTGGGTTAAAAGAAAGGATTCCAACCAGTCACGTCAAGCAGTTATTTTTTTTCCAATGATTGATCTAAGTCTCATAAGTCTCTAATTGACTGAAGGGAGCATAGAACTTTTATTCAATTCCGTGGAATGTTGCATACATTCAATTAGCAACTATACTGGGGTGAATAAACTGAAATTAAATAATAAAGTTTTACTGCTGATTAGCAGGAAACTCTGGATTGGAACTGGGATTTAGCTTGCTCTACATCACGGGTGTCAAACTTGCTGTGTCATGTGATGTGTTGCAACGTATCGCACCTTTTTTTGTATTGCTGGAGCTGGGGGGGAGGTGCAGGCTCCGCATGATGCAACCGGCCCGTGGGCCAGCAGTTTGACACCCCTAGTCTACACAGTGGCTTCACTCCCTTGGAAATTAAAAAAAAATTGTAGAAGTACATTTTTCCTGAGATTTAAACCCAATTCTACAAAGCCCTGACAGGATTGTATCTAGTAAGACAAAACTGGCAGAGAAAGTACAATACAATTACATCAATACACTTGTCTTTATTTTTACATCTCAGTTTTATTTTTGCTTCCATCCTGTCTCTCTCATTCTTTTTCAGTCTACTTGCAATATTAAGTAATCTTATTTTGCTGCATGTAATAAAATAAAAATCCTTTATTACTACAGTGTTAGTTTGTACTAGCAGCACACAAAGAATTGCTGGACACCTATACTCCTAGCAAAAGAGAAAAGTAGAATTGTTTATTGTTCTATCCTATTTACTGTAGATGCCAGGTGAGGAAAATACCTACTCCCCATTCAAGAACAGCCACTTGCCTGCAAGAAACTATACAGGGATCCTAGGAACAGGGAAGAGGAGTGATAAGATAAATACTGTAGGAAGGGATTTCCAGGCCTGGTTTACCACTGTGATATCTTCCTTCTTACATATAGCTTAACCATTTTTAGCATAAAGACAAAACTAGGCCATAGGACAAAAAGACAGCTAATAATTTAACAAATAGATTACATACTGTAGTGTATACTGTTTCGTCAATTCTCATTTCCACATAATAAGTAGCACAGAAGCACATTTTTCTATTCAGTGATTTTGACAAACATCCTTTCTTCACAACAGACTACATGCTATTGACCACCTTTCTAGCCACATAGTATATTACATAACTTAAGATTTCTCCATTCATATCCCCATTTTTTAGTAAACATTCTATCTAGGGTTACAAATTCACCTTCTTGCTTTTTCTCGGGGCATATACAGTTGCACAAGATGAAGGAATCAACTAGTATACAGAGAGGGTAAGGTGCCTTAAATGCTAGTATTGTGACAAAAGAAAGAATCTTAAAAACTGAAACAGAAATTTCCAACTCTCATTTATTGGTGAATTCATTAAGGCAGAGTCTCTTGGAACGTTTTGAATTGTTTCTTTTTAGATTTCTCCAAGTTTGCTGAGAACCCACTTTAGCTGATGAATATTTTACAGTGTTGAATGCAAATACCAATTGTCATGAGAAATATAGTATTTTGATTAAAGTATCCTAGCTAAAGGGTTTTGCAAACACCTGAAAACACAACATCAGAGGACTGAAAATCTTTTTCTCCAAAATCTAAGTTCTTATGGGCACTGGTATCTTGATAGACCCTGGCATGAATGCAATAGGTGTGGTAGAGGTGAATTATACTCTTGAGTTCGAAGACTGAACATTTCATCAGCTGAGAACACTGAATAGGACAGAACAGGAGCTGAGGGACTTAGAGCAGGAACAGAACAGATCAGACTTGAAAGAAAGAAATGCAGAAGCAGAAAGATCAAGTCCTGAGGGAAAAGTTGTTGAAGTCACTCTTAGCATCAGGAGACCAGTGGAAAGCAATGTGATCAGAATACAAACACTCTCACCAAAGCAAGATGAGGCAGAAAACTATACAATAAACATGAGGCAGGGAAAAGAAACTTTGTAAATTTGTTTCCCACGAGAAAGTGTTCGTCATGGATTCTATATTAGTGTCAAATGGGAAGGGGAATAAGAATGTAAAGGAAAGGATTTTGTAGGAAATTCCAAAAAAGAATGAGGGAGAGGAAACCAACCTGTAGAACCAGATATAATAAAGTTTGCTAATTGCTTCATTAATAATTCCAGAATTTTTCACCTTTCAGTAATAGTTAAAAAGCTGTATTATTCTGGTTCGTTGCACAGTCAGCAATGACTGTTTAGACTAGATTTTTATCCACCTATCAAGTACTTTCCAAGGACTTGGGATAGACAAATCTTATTGTTTGATGGTATTAAAAATATTGTCGCAAGACGTAAGCGGTATCAAGTAAAACTGCCTTTTGGAATTGACCGATGACAATTTTATCAATGCCAATGTCTTTAAGTGACACTCCAGATGTTTGGGGATTGCACCCAAGGTGCCTATTACTGCTGATACTATTTTTGTTTTCTTTTTCCATAGACATCATTATTATTCTTCACTCTGATGCTATTACTTAAATCCATGCTGTTAATTTCAATTATTACTGATGGTCACACAAACTAATAGTAGTACTGCAGCAATTAAACCAAATTGTGCAAAAAATAAAATGCAGTGGAGGACAAAAGATTACACATCTGATTTTTAAAATAAAATTGCCAATATAGTAATCTAGCATGACAGTATTGTATTTGATCATTATTCATCCCAACAGGTTTATCAAAATATAACTTCAGACAAAACTCAAAATCAATCTAACCTGATAACATCAACCTTGGATTTTCGGTGTTGCTGCTCCCGCTCTGGTACCACGTGCCAAGTAAAGACCAGTCTCCAGTCAAACCCACCAATCTGCGGCTCTCCGGCATTTCCCAAGT
Source organism: Protobothrops mucrosquamatus (assembly GCF_001527695.2). Lineage (NCBI taxonomy): Eukaryota > Metazoa > Chordata > Lepidosauria > Squamata > Viperidae > Protobothrops > Protobothrops mucrosquamatus. The sequence goes on from NW_015387407.1 coordinate 176,698, forward strand.
ATTCAAAGGTGTTCCAGTCAATTACATCAATCACAGGACAGATGACAGCTGATGGTTCTTCTCTAATTCTATGCATGTTTACAAAGAAATATTGTTTGTAACCTGATGGTAGAAACTAAACAAGTTGGATAGATTGTAGAAGACCGTTAGCACAAGTATAGTTTTTCTAGAGTAGTTTTTAGTTTTTTAAACTTTTTCAGATATTTTACAATACTTTTCTAATAATTGAAGAAGTACCTAACCAATATCTATCTTCAAAGTAACTTAGTATAAGGATGTTTAAGTCTGAAAGATGCATTTGGACTGCACTCCCAAAATTTCCACCCAGCATAGTTCCAAAAAGATTTGGAGGACTCCAAGTTGGGAAAGACTAACATACTAAAAGAAAGAATAATGTTTTGTATATTTTATTTTTGTGTATCATGTGCACTTTCTGCATATACATTTTTTTGGCCCCCACTTTGACAGCCTTTTGGAAGCTCCTAGAGACTTGGTTTTGCCAGCAGGCCTGAGAAACTCAGAGCACAAAGGAGGCCATCAATGGCTTCTTTAATCATGTGCTGTCACTAGGGGGATGGGGGGAGTCATTTTTTTTCTACATTGTTTTTATTGGTTGCAAGCCACCTAGAGTCACTTTGCACAAGTAGACAGCTATATAGATTTTATAAATAAATAAATATTTATTTATTCTCAACATTTCCAAGTATATTTTCTATATACTTGGAAATGTATATAGAAAGGTGCTGGGGAAAAACCCACCATTCTCCATTGTGTAAGAATTCTTATAACATCACCATTGGGTTGCTCAGATAATGTGCAAAGGTTTTCAAATCAGCTGAGCATATGGAGCCTCACAGCCTGCAGGAAAAACTAAGGAAAGAGATGAAAAATGTTTGCCCTTATACCCTCACTCACAATGGTCTCATTAATAAGTGTGAAGCATAACTAACTATTATCTTCCATATACTATTATGCTGAGAATTTCACTTCAGTGCTGTTGCAAGAGGCAAACAAGCATACTTGTGATATTTTCTTTCAGTCAAAATTCAATAAACTCTCTTTTATTTGTCATCAGTCAAACATTTTCGGCTATCTACTCTCTAAACTCTTCTATTTTACAGTTTACCCAAGGCATCTTGCAACATAATCTGAAAGACTGCTTCTATTCTAATTAAATACAATTATGTATGTGTAACTAATAAGTTCCAGCAATAAGTTTCATAATTAATGAACTGCTAAATTGCTTAAACAAAGGGCACAAACCATAAGCAAATATACAAAATAGCTGCAGGAAAGTAACAAGCAGAAAACTTGTAACATGTCCTGTAAAAGGAAGACAAGATAATGTACTACTGCTGGTGATCTTAGGATTTTTTTTTAATTTATTCATCCCATCAGACCTTTATTCCTCCTTCTGAATCCTACACAGGGTGGCCAATGTGACCAAGAGAACAACTTATTAATATTTTAAATTTTAGAGGCAAAAATAATGTGGAATATTATTTCTCACTGACTGTTGGCCTCTCTTCATCAGAATAATCAAGCTAAATAAAAAAATGAAATTTCTTATTGTCAACCAACATCCACATGGTTCATATGGAAGATAAACCTTTATGTTATGGATTACAGTAGTTTGCTTTGTAGTAAATGAACTAATTAATAACTTACAGAAGCAAATAAAAACAAAAATGGAAGGAAATACGTTATTCACTATACATTTATTGTGATCTTGACAATCATCTTCAAGAAAAGATGAAAGAGATGAAAATTTGGAGCAGATAAAATGAAGGCAAGCTGAAGAATAATAGAACTTTCATCAATCCTAGCATTCACAAGCACAAAGAGACTCAAGTTACTCACTCTCCAGTCCAAGCAACTTCAAGAGTTCAGTGGCCACTCCTCCTGACGGTGCCTGTCAGTGAAATGGCCATACTCCCAGCAAGCTGCAGACTAACTGCCAAACAACCACAGATAAAGATGAAGGACACGAAGGAGGAAAAAGAAGATGGAGTCAGAGATGGTGAAGAAAGAAGATCAAGAGTACTTGTATTTGATTCAAATTATCCAAGCAGTTATACTAGATTAAAATGATACAATTCGAATACAAAAATCTATACCAGAATCTATGTAAGGACTTTCTGTTAATTTTTACCTAGAGAGCTGAAAGCAGCAAGCACAATTATTTCTAACATGAAGGTCATATTATACATCAAGAAATCATTTGCTTCTTGACCATTTTATTTTATACAAAGTCAAAACTATTGTACAACCTTCTTCCAGCCTTTCATTTCTAATTCCAGCATATTTTGTATAAGAAGGCCATTAAAACAATAAATCAATACATCCTGCCGTCCTTAATCCCTCCTCAAGTTTGCAGTCAGTTCATTTAAATGAAGTTTGCATTGAAGGAGCAGCAGCAACAAAAAACAGGCCAAATATATATTTGAATGGCACAAATCACCATCTAGCACTATGTACAGCTATGATATTACATCTACTCTTCATCTGACACTCTTGCAAAGGAGAACCTTAGGGTTGCACAATGCAAGATCCCTTCTGAAACATCACATCTCAGGAACATGGTTATGGCAAGGACAAATGAAGTTTTCAAAAAGTTGTTACTTCAAATATCTGGATGCCCTGGAAACACAGTCTTCCAAGATTTGCTTGCACCTCATGTTTCTCATCAGGAAAAGCAAGAGTTTAGCAACACCAGTCCAAGAGAACTGCCACTTCAAGACCACTGTAGTGAATTCTCATGGGCAGCTTTAGGATGTTAGAAGGCAGAGTTTGGGGAAAATACCTGAGGAGTAATTTGGATCCTGAGCATACAGAAAGTCCTTAATTATGACTCGTTGCTTAGTGTTTGAAGTTATAATGGACCCCAAAAAAGGTCCAGGTAGTCCTTGAAGTTACAACCATAATAGGGCCTGTCCATTATAGTTGTAAGTTGTGATGGTCATAAATCGGGTCATCCACATGACCAACCTGATTTTACAACTATTTTTGTAACAGCACAGTCATTAGTTAAGTGAATTAATAGTTTGCTATGGGAGTTTTGCCAAAACTGGAAGTAAGTGCCTGTTTTCAGCACAACTGTTATTAAAAAAAAGGCAAGAAAATGTCAGAGAACACCTATCCAACCTTGACGAATATAAATCACTGGGACCCGACATATTACATCCCAGAGTTCTGAAGGAGCTGGCAGATGTTATCTCAGAACCATTGCACCACATCTTTCATAAATCCTGGAGCACCGGGGAAGTACCTGGGGATTGGAAAAGGGCAGATTTGGTTTCCATCTTCAAGAAAAGGAAAAAAATGGACCCAGGAAGCTACAGACCAATCAGTTTAACATCAATACCTGGGAAGATCTTAGAAAAGATAATCAAAAAACAAATCTGCGAACAACTAGAAGCAAACAAAGTTATAATTAGTAGCTAGCATGGGTTTTTTAAAAACAGATCATGCCAAACCAATCTTATTTCTTTCTTTGATAAAGTGACTAAACTAGTAGATCAGCAAAATGCTGTGGACGTAGTATACTTAGATTTCAGTAAGGCATTTGATAAAGTAGAGCACAACCTACTCCTTGGTAAGCTAAAAAAAGGTGGAATAGATAAATTCACCACCAGATGGATCTGTAGCTGGCTGGTAAACCGTACTCAATGAGTAGTCCTTAATGGTACTACATCTACATGGAGGGAAGTAAGCAGTGGGGTACCACAAGGTTCCGTCTTAGGCCCAGTATTCTTCAATATCTTCATCAATGACTTAGACCACACCTGGAATACTGCAGCCAATTTTGGTCACCATATCACAAAAAAGATGTTGAGAGTTTAGAAAAAATTCAGAGAAGAGCAACTATGATGATTAAAGGCCTGGAGAATAAAACATATGAAGAACTGCTGCAGGACTTGGGTTTGGCTAGTCTAAAGAAAAGAAGAAACAGGGGAGACATGATATCAGTATTCCAGTATTTGAGGGGCTGCCACCAAGAAGAGGGGGTCACATTATTCACCAAAGCACCAGAGGGCAGGACAAGAAACAATGGTAGAAAACTGATCCAAGAGAGAAGCAACCTGGAATTAAGGAGAAACTTCCTGACACTGAGGACAATTAACCAGGGGAACAGCTTGCCTCCAGAAATCGTGGGCCCGCCATCACTGGAGATTTTTAAGAAGAGGCTAGACAGTCACTTGTCTGAGATGGTATAGGTCCTCCTGCTTGAGAAGGGAGACGGACTAAAAGACCTCCAAGATCCCTTCCAGCTCTATTCTCTTCTATTCTAAAATAGTCACATGACCATGGGACTCTACAAACCGTAAACGTGGGCTGGCTGCTAAGTGCCTAAAGTGGCCCATGTTTTCAGGCATTTGTAGCATCCAGTGGTCACATGATTGCAAATTACAATGGTTTTTGTCAGAAACCAGCACTTACTTCCAGTTTACAGCAAAAATGCCCATTGTGGACAATGGGTTCGCTTAATGACCATGGTGTTCACTTAACAACCATGATGTTTACTTAACAATCACAGAATTTGCTTAGCAGCTATCACACAAAAGGTCATGTGATAACCATCACAACTTAACAAGTATAATTTTGAGCTCAATTATGATTGTAAATCGAGGACTATCTGCACAGAGCGATGCAATAATTTATTCCTTGTAGGAAATGGATTTTACTATTATAGTTTAATAATTTACCATTTAACACAAGTATATGGAGCTTGTAGATTTAGAAACCTTAACTGGTACTATATGAATTATTCCTGTTGGTAGCAAATACAAAGAACATAAGTAACTTTCAACCTAAATCTTACCCTATACTGCCATCTTGTGGAATATTCCCATTATTAAGAATAAGAGATATCTGGTTATTTCAAAAAGATTTCAAATATAAATATCATAAAATAAGCCTCTACTGTTGTTCACTAGGGTTCAAACAAGTAAATTAAATAATTAAATAAAAGTGAAGTATAAATTAATATATTTTCTTCAAAATATTACACTTAAATATTACAATAAAGATTTAACAGACTAAATATCACTCAAATAATCATTAAACTGAAATGTCATTTGTAACAGCTTATTGTGTCATTTATAACAATGTCATCAAACTCATGATGCAAACTGACACAAATGACATAAATATAACTTAGCTTACAATTATGTGCTTTGTCTGGGAAGCTTTGAATGTAATAATTTATTATTATTAGATATATTTGGATAGAAATGTTGTCTTTGTTCAAGTTTGCTCAATGGAAATATTAAATCGGGAACTTACAATATTATATGTGTGGATTTTATAGTATTTAGAAATTCACTCAAATAGTCAACCTGGCTTCTTTTTTAAAATCGCCACATACTCCTAAATCCACAAACTCTTTGTTTTATTTTTTTGCTTTCACGTCATTGAAAAGCATCTCTGTTTCATGTTTTTGCAATCATGATATGACAATATGTGGGAAACCCTGCAAATGTTATGCATATATTTTAATTCGTTTTATTAATTACAAATTATTTTTATGTAATTATTATCACATATCATACAATGCATTTGTTTTCCTTCTCTCTTAAATCCCTTTCTCCTATGACTACTACTCTCACACTGTCACATAATGCAACATCATTACAACGAATCCTCCCTCCCTCAATACCAATAGCATATTTTGAAAACAGTATCCGGAGAAGGTATACATGACATGAAAATGTTTAATCCTATAGCTACTCACTGAAATCATTATGACAGAGCAAACCAATATATACTTCTTTAATTTACACCATCATAATGATTTCAGTAGGTAGATTACACCTGAAATATGGTCCAATGTCATTTATTTATTCGATTCAGATTGAATTACTTATTTAATCTTTTGAGTCTTATTTTAGTGCCCATATTTTTCTTCACCGTACATTTGTTATTCCCATATAATTTAAAAACTAGTATCATATATTATAAGAAAGTATAATGTAAATAAACATCAAGATGTTGCACTCTAATATATTCTACATTTCAGAGGTAAAGAGATAAGAAAACAATGTGTAAAATACAAGGCGTTTGCTTAAAAAATCCAATACAAATTATCAAATGCTTCTAACGTTGGAATTAATATGACAAACATTTATTTATTTACCTTTCTAATAATGGTTCAAGCCACTCTTCATGGCACTCACAATGGCAGTCGAGAAATGTAAGAACATCTCCTCTTGCTACTGAAGCTCCCAGCAGCCTTGCTCGAACCAGCCCTTCTCTTTTATTTGCTCTGATAAGCCGTACCTTGCGCAAATTCGCCAGATAGTTTTCCAAAGCTTCCTTTAAATGTTCTGTTGCAGAAAAATAAGAACTGTTTACTGTTATCTATAAGGAATTTATAATAAATGGACCATGAGCGTACTTTTTTTAACACTTAGTTGCATCTAAGCAGAGATAGAGACAAAGAACTTCTGACAGAAACTCAACTAAAAACTTGCCTTGCATGTTCACTTACAGTGGTGCATTGAAATACGGTGTCCTTGAATCACCAAACCCTCAAAATGGTTGTCTTATGTGTTCTGAGTCTAAAAGAAATTCTCATGTTCCAAACCATTTTGATTTTGGAACTTACTTTATAATCGTCAAAATAACAAGATCATTCAGTGTTCTCTAGCTGTGATTGGGCTATTCTTTATGATATCCTTTCCATCATTATCAACATCGCTTTAATATGATGAAAGGCAAGTAATATATGATGCCAGGTGTCACACAAACTTTTAAAAAGTGTAACTCTCTCCCAACCAACTTGTACAAATTTTCACTTGCCATCTCTGAATATCAGATCTCTGAAAGATACTATTCTGAGATCTAGCAAATTACTTCTTTTTAATAATTAAATAGGTTTTATAAATCCATTTTCCAAACAGACATACACAAAATAAAAATGAACAATTCATCACATGCAAAAAAAGAATAAAATTACACAAGTAAAAACATAAAGAGCCAGTTTGATGTAGTGGTTAAGGTACCAGGTAAGAAACTGAAAGTTCTAGTCCTGGTTTAGGTACAAAGCCAGGTTGGGCTAGTCACTCTCAGCCCTAGAAAGCAACCAATTGCAAACCAATTCTTAAAATCTGCAGGGTCTTGTTCCAGCAGTTGTCAAAAATCAAAAATTTACTCGAAGGCACCAAAACAAATATACACACATAAATATAAAAAAGAAACTATAAAGGTAATCCCAGAGTTACGAGCGTTCACTTAATGCTCAAAGTTACGTGATGAGCGCCCCCTATTGCTTATGAGCAAGTCCCAAAATTACGAACATTGCAGTACCACAGCAGTCATTCACCCTTACAAGCGACCGCAGTGGTTCTGCAACATTCACCCTGGTTATTCCCTCCCTCCTCACCCCTGCCCCAGGTCTCCCTAGGCCAGTGATGGCGAACCTTTTAGAGACCGAGTGCCCAAACTGCAACCCAAAACCCACTTATTTATCACAAAGTGCCAGGGCTGCATCAGCATTGTGGTGCCCTTAGGGGGGGTGGCCCACTGGGTGGGTGTGGCTGCAGTGGACACAGCAGACTGGGTCAGCGTGGCCGGGGCCATTCCCTCGCCATCTCCGTGGGCATCCCTGAGGGGCCAAAGCCACTAGCTCGCTCACTTCCTGCCCTGTCACTTCCAAACGCCATGTGCTCGCTACTCTGGCGAACTCTGCTGGGGCAGCGGCACGCGTGCCATAGGTTCGCCACCACTGCGAACCTGAAAACTTGCCAATGTGCTCAAGCCTGGGACTCTGGATGTGGGTTAGATATAAATATATGGATGATAGGTCAGATCATGACTGGCTGCTATGTGCTTTTATTTTTGTTTTATTTTTGTTTTATATTATGTATTTTGATCTGTTTTATTCTAAGTCAGTGATGGCAAACCTTTTAGAGACTGAGTACCCAAACTGCAACCCAAAACCCATTTATTTATCGCAAAGTGCTGCATCAGCATTGTGGTGTCCTTGGGGGGGGCAGGGAGGCACCTCTGAGTGCCGCCTCTGGCATGCAAAAACCAGGGGCGCAAAAATGGGCCACTGTACTGCAAGGCACAAAAAGGGCCACCACCATGCCATGGGGTGCAAATACAAGGCGCTGCACCACACAAGAAGGGGGCAGGGCTAGTGAGTATCACGCAGGCACTAGCTATGCCCCATTTGCAGCGTGTGCATGCTTGCGGCCCTGTGCGCGCATGCATGCATGTAAAATGCTTCCCCCTCCCTTTTCTTCCAGTCCACCAATTGACAATGGTTGGTGACCTCTGCTCTACCACCTCTACTCAAGCTTGCTAGTCAGCCGCTTCGCCTCCTTTGTGCTGGACGGGGCTCCTGCTCTGGGTGGCAGTGGCGGCCTGTTGCTGGCAGTGGTGGCACGCGTGCCATCAGAGAGGGCTCTGAGTGCCGCCTCTGGCACGCGTGCCATAGGTTTGCCACCACTGCCCTAGGCACCCTGCAAAGATCGAGATCCTTTGCTTTCTTGGCTGCTTCAGGCCTTTGGTGCGTTCACAGAGAATGAAGGCCTAAAGTAATGCAAGATCATGTGAGATCAGTGGGGCGAGATCTCTCACTACTGATCTCGCATGATCTCATGGTACTTTAGGCCCGTTTTCTGCAACAGAGAATGGAACCGAAGCCGGGGGATGCTTCCATGTGCCTCCGGAGGCTGGATCGGGGCTCCAGAAGCCCCGATCCAGAAGCGTTTTCCAGGCTGCTGAGGACTGAATCTGAGGCCAGGGTACGCTTCCGTGCCTCTCCTGTGGCCCGATTTGGGCTCCAGAGGCATTTTCCAGGCTGCCGCCCAGATCTGAACACTTCTGCACCTCCCCATGGCCCGATCCGGGTTCGGGAAGCCTTTTCCAGGCCGCTGCCATCTGGATCTGTGGCTGGTGAACACTTCCGCAGCCCTCCCGTGGTCTGATCTGGGTGGCAGCAGCCCGGAAAAGGCCTCTAGAGCCCAGATCGGGCTGTGGGGGGGGGGGGCTGCGGAAGCATCCCCCGGCCTCAGATCCGGGCGGCAGCAGGAACCACAACAGAGAGGAGACAGATCTTTTCCAGGTCAGTCCAGCGCAGCAGGAAAGAAGGGGGAAGCATGCGTATCTTAGTGGGTCGGGGAGGCCTTAGGGACCTGTTCAATCACTAGGCCTTCCATGGCCTTCCCAAACTTGAGATACCTCATGTTTGCTTAACGAGCCACATGTGTTTTAACAAGCATGGGAGTGATCTCATTCGAGGTACAAGATTCACTCTACGAGTACTCGAGTTACAAATTGAATGGGTAGGCTCCATTACACTAGTTAACTTGAGGACTACCTCCCAAATTCTACCTTCTAAATTCACCTGATTTTCTAAGACTTTAAAAGTGGAAAGTAAGCTTTCAATATTGACCAAACCAGTCCATAATTTTTTTCCAAATAATGTGACATTTTCTGATTAAGAGAGTATACAACTAGATTTCAGAGATGTGTGATTTTTGAGTGTAATATTTATTTCTTGCAAACTCCCAATCCTACAACCTTCTTTCAACCTGGTATTCGGAGAACAGTTCACAAGACTGATTGGCAAACCTGTTTAAGCACATATTCCTGTGTTGAGCACATATTTAACAAGATATTATTTAAAATAGATGGAAAATTAATACCATGGCATAGTTGAAGCAGTACATCACAGAACCTGAAAATAATTTGAAATATTATGCAAAACTACATTAAAGGTAAGTTATTTACAATATATCTCAATATAAACCCATTTTATATATAAATACTGTATTTAATTTTAACATACTCCCAATCTTGATTCCAATATATAATAATTAGCATACTTTAGGGAAATATAGGTTATTTCTTCAGACTTACACTCTTTATGATAATAAAGCTGTTCTTTTTGTGAGAATTTTTTTTTAAATTAATGAGTTAGCTAAATTGGTTTATGCTGTTCAAGAAGTATAGAAAACTATTTTGTTCAGTTTACATATTCTTATTTTTAATAATATATTGTACAATAAAAAAATGTGTTTCCTACTAATGCCAATGCTGTTAGATTTTTTTCTTTCACTGGAAATCCTATGCCAGCAAAGAAATATCTGCTCAGCTTACCTTTATCACTATAATCATCTACAAGGATAATTTCTTCTAAAAGAATGTCAGGAGATGTCTCAAGAACACTATGAACTGTTCTCAGAAGAGTTGACCAGGCTTCATTATAAAAAGCTATTACAACAGAAGTCTTTGGCAAGTTATAATAATCATATTTCTTTTCTTTACATCTGTAAGAAAAGCACAAAGTATTACAATAATTTAAAATCAGGCATGCACTTACACACCATGATCAGCAATTAATACAGCTCTGAAGCGTACATGCAAAAATGTATTGTGTGTACAAGTTGGTTCACTAACTAAAAATTGTGTGTATGTGTTTGTGTGTGTGTATATATATATATGTGTGTATATATATGTATGGCAAAGAGGGGAGGAGAGCCTGTGGCTTGGTGGTTGAATCACTGCCTAGTATGTAAACTGCCCAGGTTCGAATCCCATAAACGGTATGGCTAACTGATGAAAGCAGAACAAGCTAGAAATGGCCATCTTAGTCTCCCGATTTAATTCTTTAACTCTTTGTCAGAAAAAGAAATTTGGATATATGTATGTATATATATGTATATATAAAAAACCATCGAACTCCGGGATAGGTATAACTGTTTATTGCTAAGATTTCATTGGTCCCCTGCCCAGGACACTTCTAACGGGGGCCGGTTCCTTAAAGAGGCCTGGCTGTCGGATGAGTATTCAATCAACCGCCATATAGATTTGCTGCCAGTTTACCAGACGTAAGGAAGCATGAACAACAACATAAATATCCACAGCGCATACAAAAAGCACCACCCACACACAAGAAAGGAAAGACCAAGGTCGCTTACCCACGGGACAGCATGAAATTGTAATGAGCAAAGAGAGGGAAACGTCAGCACAGCTTGCCCGAGAACTAGGAGAAGAACGGCAGACCAGTGGGGCAGTACGGCACACAGGATAGGAGAAATGCTACCAGATAGGATTACACAACGACTCACGGGGGCCGTAGGACAAGACAAAACAAATTGGAGGATGACCCGGCAACAACTTCAAACAACCAGATACGAGTGGAGCAGGCGGGGAAAGTAGAAATGAGAGGGGAAAAGACGTCCAGATCCAAACGCACACAAGCGGATGCGATGCAATTAGGGAAAATACGATCGATGGGGCAGGTAGACCGGTTACGCGCTCGATGAGCAGAGCGCTGAAAAAGCCGGCTTTATAAGCAGACTCTCCAACCTCCAGCTTTCACTCTGATGATGTCGGTAGGGGACCGACGAAAGCTTAGCAATAAACAGTTGTTTTTATGCCTATCCCGGAGTTCGATGATTTTTACACTTTTGATATGAATACACCCGGGATTCTTGTTTTTATACCTATACCGGAGTTCGATGATTTTTACACTTTTGATATGAATACACCTGGGATTCGCATTTTTAAAGTAATTATATATATATATACACACACACACACACACACACACACGTATGGAAACAAATATCAACGCCTTAACAAGTACAATAGTTCTACACCCTATAAGTGATATGTGTTTTCCGTAATTTCAAGTCTTCTATCAGAGGCTTGGGAGTTTGAGAGTTCTAAATAGTATCTTAGCTGTTGCTAACATTGCACTTTTGTTCCTGGGATCTGTTGGAGCCATTCTCCTAGGTGACTATTAAAGTTCAATTAGCTGGACTGGAAATTTTACTTAATGGAATATCAGAATCAAGACATCCCTGAACATCAAAAGGCATAAATGGCAAAAGTCATTATGAGGCTGCTATATAAAAATCTTGTTTGGTGTTCATTTTGTACATATATTCCAATAACCACCTCATCAAAATCCATTATACTGGAAACAAGTCCTCCCCTCCCCACCAAAATGTTCCTGATATTATAAAATTACACTAGATTGTCTTAAATAACAGGAATTATACCTATTTATAGCCAAATAGAGACAAAAGTTGCATTCCAGTTCTACAACAGAATAATATATGATTTATCCATATGAACATGCTCCACTATAATATTATCAATGTACTTGTATACTCACAGGAAGAAAGGTGATGTGGCTAATTAGTTTTCTACAAGCAATCTTAAATCCTGCTATTAGAAAGTTTTGTAAAAAAAAGAAACAGAGCCAAATATGACAATTATGGCCAGTGTCCCTACATATGATTTAGGGTATTTTCTTTGAAACACTGGCAGGAAAATATTCTTTCTTAAAAAATGAGCAAAGATAGAACTTTTCAAAATTCCAAAAAGGTTAGACATTGATAGAAAACTGGAAAACAAAATTAACGTAAAGATAACTCTCCTTTGGAAAATGGATAACTCTTCCCTAAATTCTGGCATTATGTGCCAAGAGTTACCACAGTTCATCTACTTTGGCCCAGCCTTTTGTATGAATGTAATAATTATAGCATGCAAAACTACATAAATTAAAATTAGCTGAATTTTAGTTTATGGCCTGGAGAATGTATATCTCATGTTTTTATATTACAGTACAAGTCTGAACATCGAAACTGATATGCTAGTCAACTGTTTTGAAAGATGTTTTAGTAAAAAGGCGTTTTTAAAAAATAAATTTTATAAATCAAAGCAACTGTGCAAAGCAAAGATCATGGAAAACAGGATGATAAAATACTCTAAAAAGGAACAGTCAGGACTGAGAAGGTAACGGAATTATGCTAAGTGACTTTGACAATCCTGTCTGGATTTCATTTCCTTCACACAATAGTCTAGCCTACAGTGTGGGTTGTTATAAGTATGCTGTGTACAGATAGTCCTCGACTTACAACAGTTCATTTAGAGACTGTTTGAAATTATGGAACTAAAAGAAGTGATTTATAACCATTTTTCACACTTACCACAGTTGTAGCATCCCCATGGTCACTTGACCAAATGCCTGGCAACTGACTCCTATTTATGATGTTTGCAGTGCCCTGGGGTCACTTTACGACCTTCTGACAAGCAGGGTCAATGGGGAAGCTAGATTTACTTAACAACCGTGTTATTAACTGAACAACTGCAGTGATTCACTTAACAACTGTGCCAAGTCACTTAACGACTGTCTCATCAACAGAAATTTGGAGCCCAATTGTGGTGATAAGACGAGGACTACCTGTATAGCCAATCCAGCTAATTTCTAAGTTAAATTTGGATTAGCATGTTACACGGGTGCATCTTTAATGTTGGGTTAACCTGCTGCGAGAACCCAGTCAAATATCCCTGAGTGGGCAGAGATCTACTTTGCAATTCTTGGCTTAAGCTCGCGGGGTTCCAATTGAGAGCGCGCCACTCTCCTCGGTTCACTGCATTGGCAAATGCAACCGCGACCCACGAAGACTCGTGTTAAATGCGTCACGAGAGACTCCGCCGGGACCGCTAAAAGAAGTACTTCTGGGGCGTTAAGTACAGCACGAACAAGCGGTAAAGTGACGCCGCCCCTCTCCTAGGGCCTCCCTCCCCTCCAGCTAACTTCGCCGGATACCGCGGAGAGAAGCGCCCTCCCTCTGGCTCTCCCCGCGAGCCCAGCGGCGGCGGCGGCGCCTCCTACGGGAGCCCTCTGAACTCACAGCGAATTGCGGCGCTCGGGCAGGCGGCGGTGAACGGAGATGCGGTCGCTCAGGAAGATGTTGATCTGGTGCAGCTGGATGCTCTCCTCCTGAAGGTGTTGCTCGGCCTTGCTTAACTCCAGGCGGGCCGGCCGGCCCATCTCGCCCACCTCGGTCTCTCTGCCCAACGGCGGCTTATCATAGACGGGTCTGCGCAATCGTCGCTGGGCTACTTCGGGCGCCAAGGAAGGGGGCGCCGCTCTCCCAGAGCTCTTATCCGGGTGCTGCGGACCCCACTGCCACAGCAACAGCACGCCCGCTACGCCAAGCGCCGAGAAGAGCGCCACCACGAGCGACCATCCTCCTCGGCCGGCCCGGCCTCGCCGGCTCCGCCGCATCCCAACTTGGGCAGAAACTTCCTCTCCCAGGCCCTTTGGCTGCTGCCCGCAAGACAAAACCATCCGGGCAAGCGGGGGCGGACCGAAGCAGCGATAAAAGTTAGGCAGAGAAGGACCGCCCAGCCGCGGCCGCCTTACCCGGACTAATCGCGGAAGCGGCTGCTGGCCTGCTCGCGCCTCCGAATTCTTGACTTACAACGTGGCGGGGCAGGGCAAGGCAAGGCAAGGCAGGCATAGAAGCCGCCGCAACAGCGCGGCCTACCTGGGTCCCTTCTTCCGCCGCGGAGGAGAGTCGCCAGAGAGGAAAGCAAGGGAGAAAAGGAATCGGCATTTTCCTCTGAGCTTCAAACTTGCCTTCTGGTGAACCTCGCCTCCGTTGATAGAATGGGATGCCCACTTGGAAGAGGAAAACCATTTTTTTCCCCCGGGTGATTTTTGAGAAGGAATAGGAAAAAAACAGTTTCACAAGATCAGCCTCCCTTCCTCTGTCCTAATGCAACTTTCTAGTGGCACCTGCCTGCCGTGACTGCCATGACACAGTCCATGACTGGGTTTGCAGATCTTTGTTTTTGTTGTTATTTATCTTACTAATGACTGAAAGGCACAAAAATGATGAATCTTAAGTATTGCTTCCTATATCATCTCAAAGTGATGTACAAAATACAGGTATAAATAATAATAAATTTGGGGAAGAGGAAAAGAAAGAAGCAACAACAAAATCCAGAAAACGCTACTACAGTGATGAGATTTTCAACGGATATCTAAAAGATGTAACAGAACAGGCCTTATGAATCATTCTTAAGTTGTGGTTTGAATAACAAGTATTGACAGCAAGTTGACTCATTTCTTACAACATACTGTAACCCAGAGTTTACAAAACACAATTCCTCTCATTCATACTGGAATTCCTATGTACAATCCCTATATTTTTATGCTATGTTTCAATTAGTCACAATTCTAAATTCTATTAGAAAATACTACTAAAACATGATTATATCTCCTCATCCGCTGTTAGTATCCCAGACTAAGGGGGAAGAAAAAAATTAAAGCACAAAAACTTTTGTACTTTTTGAGAAACTTGAAGGACTAGATAAAAAATAAACTTCATGAAAAATGGAGTCATGAATGTAAAAAGAACCAAAGTTGTGCTTTAAAGACAAGAAATCCTTGCAGTTAAAAGAAGAAATCACAGGTGAAAGATAGAGAAACCTTCAAAGCAACCACAAATCTTTTACATTTCCTTTTTCAAAAGAAATGAAACAAGATTAAAACCCCTACTTACAAATGTAGGTACAACTCCTGCAGTGTACAGATCTAAATGTACTTGTTTTTGCACATTAAACTGCGTAAAATATTAGCATAATCCTGCAACTGTAGCAGCAACTATCAATATTTGATATGGTGCAGAAAATAAATTTTATTGTATTGCAAATATTTCAAATTGGCTGAATTAACTTTTTTTAAGGAAACTGTTAAACTTATTTGAGCAATAATGAAATCTTTCCTTTAATCTAAAATATATATATAGAGATGATCAATTGTAAAAGGAAACAAAAAAAGCACTATGGAGTTACTAAAATGGAAAAGCAATTTACTCAAAGGACTGACAGCCTTCCAGGCCAGATCTTGCAAAATGTCAAGCAACAATACTAAGCAATATTAAAGCTGTAAAAAGCAAAACAAAACAGATTTTCATGAAGCAAATGTTAAGGACAAATACTTGTAAAACAAAAAACTAGAGAAAGTGTTAGGTCACCCCCCCCTGTAATCGAACAGACAACTGTATTAACTGATTTTTTTTTATTAAGACAATTAGAATAAAAATATGATTACCTTCATTTATCATCTATTTGACAGCCTAAGAATAAGAATAAGACAGCCTATGAATAAGAATTCATAACATCAGAGACACCTAGCCTGAAGCCACTTCTGCACAGCTGCCTTAAGATGCTTGTCTTTGTGCTGAATCTGGCTGGAAATGAAACCCGCTAAAGATGCAATCTGATGTTGTCTTCCTAGATATTGGCCAATCTCCCTATTTTGTGCCATTCACAAAATTGAGAAATATTCCATCAATCCTGTTATTGGGGTCATTAATAAAAATAGTTGGGTAATACTCCAGCTCAAGGTAGTTATTAGTTCTGAATGCTAAATCAAATTTTATCAAGTTGTAAGTGAAAATATCCCATGGCAACTTTTCCAAAAACTTTGCTAAAGTCAAAATCAAGTTAGACTGGAAAAAGATTTTTACCTTTCTATGTGAAAACTAGGTATATATACTGTGCTTTAAAACAGTGATAGAAATGTGATTCCTGTTTGAAACTCGTATTTCAAATGTTTTACGTTTTTCCTTTAAAAATCCCAAACACGTGCCACCCGTCACATTAATAATTTGAAGGATGTAAAATTTTCTACCCTGTTTCGAAGGAAGTCACTGGCAGGGACGGAGAAAGAAAGCTGTTATTAGTGCCTGAATTAAAGGGGAGAGCTGTGTCGCAAGCAGAAGACTTCCTAAGCTTGATTCCCCTTCCCATATTAATTGAAACCATCCTTCTCTCCCTCCCCCTGCCGGAGGCCTCAGCAGTGCAGCCCTCCCTTTCCCAACTGTGGAGAACTTGGCGCTTCGGCCGGATTTCTCCCCCCTTCTATCCACGGGCGGAGCGGAGGAAGATTGCGGACGGGTTCGGAAGGGGGCCAAATCCGCCGATGGGGGAGTGCGGGGTGCCCGCCGGCGTCCAGTTGCTACTTCGCGCTTGTGATCAGGGAGACTGCGAGTGCGCCCGGCGATTGCTAGTAGGACCCTCGCCTGCCGCCGGAGCCGCCGAAGAAGCCGCGGCGGAGGCTGGCAGCGGCTCGTCGAGCGGAGGTGGGGTTGGGGCTGCGGCGGACATTCCTCCCGGCTCGGTGCCAGTGGACTGCACAGACGAGGCGGGCAACACCGGCTTGCAGTTCGCAGCGGCCGGGGGACACGAAGAGCTGGTGGGCTTCCTGCTGCGGCGGGGGGCCTCGGTGCAGAGCCGGAATCACTGCGGTTGGAGCCCGCTCATGCAAGCAGCCAGGTTAGCGCGGCGGGAGAAACGGGGGTGGTTCAGCGGTCCTTGCTGGGCAGAGTTGGGCTGGCTGGGTAGCTCAAGCGCGCTACCTACAGTTCAAGCTCGGGATAAAACAATGGTGGAACAGCTGGTGGGGAGGTCCCTGAAGCTGCTTTTTTTTTTTTCCCCCAGCCGAGTGGGAATCTTGGCTTTTTGCGTAGTTTCCAGATCGCTCTTCTTTGCCTCTCCAACCTCAGTGTTTCTCAACCTTGACAATTTTAAGGCATGTGGACTTCAACTCCCAGAATTCCACAGCCAGCAATGCTGGCTGTGGAATTCTGGGAGTTGAAGTCCACATGCCTTAAAATTGTCAAGGTTGAGAAACACTGATTACTAGATTCTTCTGGGTCTTTGGTTTCCCTGACTCGTTTGCGCTTATTGCAGTTTTTATTCTCTTCTATTTTTTTTCAAATTGCTTCCATTTTCTTAGTATGGTAAAAACTGAGAGATGAAAGGTAGTACACAAATGTAGAAATGCAACGATATGTAAATAAACTTGTACATCTTTATATCATCAATATCTAAAGTGACTCTTAGAAGTCAATTTAATGTTGCTTTATTGAGCAGGTGCAAGATTTTATATTTTAAGTGTGTTGCCTAAACATAATGCCTGAGCCACCAAATCCATGTCTAAACCCAAACCACTGAGAATCTACAATATCTCAGCGTCCAATATATTAGTGTGTTATTATTAGTTTCTTATAAAGCACTAGTGGGAAGCATTTAAATCTCAGATTCAGTGGCATGGAATGGATCCTGGCTTCCTTCCATTGCACTTTGTTTCAGTTTGTTTCTTTCCAGCCATCTCTCTTCGCTAGTATGAGACTAGACAAAAACAGCATTGAGAAACAATTTTGGAGAAAAATCAATGGTTGAAGAAGAATTCAATACATTTTCCATCTAGGCATGCTGTGCCTTAATGAAACTTTCTGGGTACTAAGTGTTTGAAATAAAAAAAAAAGAAATATGCTGCTAAATAATTTGGTTTGATACTGAAAGCTAAAACAATTGCAGCTCTGTTGCATATAGTTTTCAGTTTTAGGTCTGGTCCCTCAGTCACATTATATGCGGAATAATCCCGAGATACTGAAGGAAGAATAATAAAATTTTGAAAATGTAATAAAACCTGAAATGTAATAAACTAGAACTAGGAGTCACTGTTAAAAGAAAAGCAGTATTTAATTTTTTTTATTACCTATACTGTAGTAGTTTCACATAGCAGAAGTAAAATACTCAAAAGCCGAGTTGCTCTTTTATACAGGCCTTAAGCCTTTTGGGCAGGGTGTAAGGTCATTTACGGTAGTATGTGAAAGAGAAAACTGTTGTGGGGATACTTGAATTTGTCTTGTTTCTCCATCTTTACCACTTATCAAAATAAATGCCTAAAGACATCCTTCTATCAAAAAGTGTTGATATCCCCCTCTGCTTTTCAAACATTAGAATGCTTCCAAAGCTTACTTTATTGGTTGACTAGATCTGCTTTTACCATAACTGTTGCTGTTATTATGTATAGTTAGTATATACAAGCTATTAATCTCATATTTTTGCAATACACTGTATGAACTTTAAGTAATACAGAAATCTTTCTCTAAGATATTCAGATGGAATGCGACATGAGATGTATTGAGGCTGAGGCAAGCATGATATTGAACTTGGCCTCAGCATTCTAGTTAGACTGAAAACGAAACTGGGGAGATCCCGGCACACAAATATTTGCTATGTTAATGCAGAATCCTTTTAAATCTAAATAATGCATATTTATTTTCTTGGATATTGTAATTATTTTCTTTTTCTTTTCCCCAATCAAAGGTTTGGACATCTAAATGTGGCTCGCATCTTGCTGGAAAATGGAGCTGATCTTAATGCACAGAATAAATTGGGAGCCAGTGTACTCACCATAGCATCACGGGGCGGCCATATCAGTGTGATTAAGCTGCTTCTAGAATCTGGTGCTCATGTTGACAATTATGATCACTTGAGCGTCAGCTTGGACAGCAGTAAAGAGGAAATGCCAGCTGTCACTCCCCTTATGACAGCTGTCCAACATGGACATGAGGCAGTTGTCCATCTTCTATTGGACTGGGGAGCTGATTGTAATTACTCAGTGAAAACTGTGGGTTGGACTCCCCTGATGTTGGCAGCTGTTAGTGGAAGAGTTAGTTTAGCCCAACAGCTTATGAACAAAGGAACCAATCCTGATCATCTGAATATTCTGCATAAAACACCGTATGAAATATCTGTGGATTTCAAACAGGAAGATATGATGGATTATTTAGCACCTTTGACAACAGTTAGACCTCAGACAGGTATGAGCTGTTTTCGCTTTATCTTGGGGTTTGGTATAATTGTTTTTTAGCAAACTAATACCAGTAGATAACTTGCTGTATCTAATGGATAGTGAGTTAAGCCAAGTCTACTGAGGCCTAAGATATATAACACATAAAATATTTAACTGTCACTGTTCTTTTTTTTTTAACTTCAATGTAAATACACAGTCCAGATTTTTCTGTTTAGAAAAATTATCCTTTATCATATCAGATTTTTTTAAAAAGGTAATGTCCTCATGTGCTTGTACCCAGAATAAAAAAAGCTGCACTGTAGATGCATGATACATCTTTTATGTATTATCTGAGCTTATGCCTGGCATTAAATTGTAAATTATGACAAAAATATAATCCAAAATGCCTGGGGGATGCAAAAAAACAATCAAACCACATTGTAACTTAATGAAATGTATATTGCTAAGTTAAGAGTTTTCAAAAACCTTTAATTATTGAATTCATGCCTTACAATACAGTAAGCCAGAATCAAAAAGAGACACATAATGACTTAGCATATGTGAAACCAGGACAATTCTAAAGTGATGCTATGGACATAAAAAGCCTTTTGGCTTAAACTATGGGTATCAAACTCGATCACATGACATATTGCGATGTTTTTTGCCTTTGTGGTGCCGGAGTGGGCATGGGCTGCCAGCTTGACACCTCTGGCTTAAACAGAGAAACTATTCAATTTATATATTTGCTGAGTTGTTCAGTAAATTGCATACAGGTGTAGTCTTCACTTAGCTATCACAATCATTAAGCGCTTCCCTAAATGGAAAATCCCATGACAGGCTTATGACCTCACTTTCCCTTCAGACATTAAGTGAAGTGATGTGGTCACTAAGCAAAAAAATATGTGACTGCAACTTACAGTTTACACCTTCGGCCTTTATATTAACTTGGTTGCAAGGCTACAATAGTCATAAATCTGAAGATTAGTCACAATTTTTTTTAGCATTGTTGTAACTTTTAATGATTGCTGCATAAGGCAGCTGGTAAACAAGGACTACCGGTATTAAGCGATGTGCTTTTGCACTATGCCTCTTTCCACACAAATTACATTCCGGCGTTGCTGAGATGTGATGTAGAGGTAAAGGTAGGCATACATTTGGGCTCCATGAGCACATTAGAAGTTTGAAAGCATATTGTGGGCTTCTCACAAAATAACCCTCATGGGACCGTTTGCTTGCTTACAGAATGGCTGCCATTACAATCATTTACAAAAAGGAAAACTGAAGAGGTGGCTGTTTTCCATTCTCATAAAAAACATCCACACATTTTACTCACTGTATCACCCTGTTCAACCTTTTCTGGGAAAATTAGCATATTGTACATTCAAAAAGTACTGGCTTGTATTTTCCTATCCATTTCATTTTCTAAAATACTGAGACCAGAGGATTTAGTGAGATAATGCCTTTGCTTTGCAAAATGTGAGTTTTATATTTATTATTATTTTGAAGTAAATAACTTAAATAAGAATAAAGTTAGGTGAACAGAGACTGACTAGGTATCAGAGGAGATATTTATTGAATAAAGACTATGTTGACCAATTCATAATTCATGAATAATCCCCTTTTTTATCTAGGGGAATATGAATATAGTTCAAAAGAATATGAACATCTGAAAATATTAAATCTTATCTCAAAACTTCCTCCCAAAATATAACACTTTAGGATACAAATAATATATTTAAGTGACTCATTAATCTCATTGCATTTCTTTTATATATATATGTTTTATTGATTTTTAACAATTACAGTCTTTAGTGTTTAGTAAACAACATGTTGTCTGGGTTCACATATTTAACCTTAACTTCTTCAATATAAATGTATTCAGTACTGCACAATCCAGTGTTTTTTCCCTGATCTTCCTTTCTTCCCCATATTGAGAAATTGAAATGCAAATTGTCTAATAAATCGGTTCATTTAAAATGCTGGTACTAATGTATTGTCTGTAGTGTTACCATAAGTAAATGATATACGTGTATCTGTTTCCTCTTTCACTAGATAAGCAGAAAAGACAACCTGATATCTTCCATGCTTTAAAAATGGGTAAGAGCGTTATAATTTTAATACATGTGATTTTTAATCTGAGATCTGGTTCTGCAGTTGCTTTAGAACAGACATGTCAAACACAAGGCCCGGGGGCCAGATGCGGCCCACAAAGTGGTTTCATGTGGCCCGCGAAGCCATCCTGGAAACAGTGAGGGAACGGCCCCCGCTGCCTTGGTCCTGGCCCAGGCCAGCTGGGAGTCAATGTACAATTTTGTGGTGGCCATCTTGGCACTAGCCCCAGTGGACCATGCCATGGCACTTGCCCCAGTCCCACCCCCTTCTGCTGGAGACCCTCAGATCTTTCCCACTCCTGCCCAGGCCCCCATAGGCACCCTTGATGCGAATGATGTAGAACTGGCCATGCCCACCCAGTAGGCCACATCCACTCCATCCACACCCACCCACTAGGCTGCACCCACTCTGGCCACACCCACCCGGCCCCCCGAGGGCAACCGCAATGCTGATGCGGCCCTCAGTGAAACTGAGTTTGACACCCCTGCTTTAGAAATATAATAGTGATTTGCAACCAAAGATTTGAAATCTCTATATGAACTTTGGTTAAGGAGTTTTGGTAGCTTGTTGTTATGTATAATTCTTTCTGTCCTTCTGTTCCATTAGTTTATTTCCCTTCTCTGTCTTCTAGTCTTCTGCTTTTTCCTCATTCATATGAACTATTCAATTTTTCTGTTAAATCCATCTCTCTTTTTCTTTGGCTCTTACTCTTTTTTAGATCCCTGTAACTTCTGCCCTCTTTCCTAGGCTGATCTGCCTGCCTGTAGGATCTGAACAGGCCTATCAATGCCAACAAGAGGACCTTAGGTTCAGAGTAGCCCATATTGCCAGCACTCAGTCCTTATCAAAATTCAGGGCTGATTCTTTACAAGCCCTCTTCTGTTCAAACAGTAAGTTCTCAAATTGTGCGGGGCCCACCTATGAAAAGATTAATATAGCTATAGAAAATCAATTAATTGCAAAAAATAGAACTATCACTATCACTATATCACCTTTTGAATGCTTCAAGCCAATGTTATTTTCTCTATAGGAAATTTTCAGCTGGTGAAAGAAATTATTGATGAAGACCCAGCACAATCCAATGTCATTAATGATGATGGTGCTTCTCCGCTGATGATTGCAGCTGTTACTGGACAGATGCCCCTTATACAATTACTTGTTTCAAGAAATGTAGACATTGACAAACAAGATAATGTCCATGGCTGGACAGCATTAATGCAAGCTACATATCATGGGTAAATACATTTATTTTGCTAATGTGATTTGGGAGAAGTTTCCTTTTTTCCTTAAAATTACTGTTGCCTTTTGATTATCCCCAGCAATCCCATGGGATGAAATTATAATCTCTTTATGATGGCAACCCAATTACATAAACATTTAGGATTAGTTTGGTTCATACATTGTACTAAGCCATTATGGTGGCTTATTCAACATTCTATCATTAAATTGTGATTTACTGACATGTAAGTTAAGTTACTCTGTAGCTAACAGCTACAATCTCACCTTTGCAGTAGTATATATTCTTCCTTTCTCCATGGTAGAATTTGTAGACAACACAGTTATTTATGTTACAATCTATGGACAAGTCTATCTGATGTCTTTATTGAGGGAACATTTTTCTTCCCATTTTCCGATAAAATTATATTTATCAGACAAAGCATACAAGGAAATTGTTCCTATTGTAGTGGTACTTATTGTATATATTTCTTTATTCAAATACACTAAACATAATTGCTGAGGGTTGTGATGGCTGAATTTGTACAACACGCTTAATCACAAACCAATTACTTTTCGTCTAATTAGCTGTATGAATCCAGTCTGGTTAGTTTGGGGGGTTGTGAGAAGCTTGAAAATTGAGTTAAATGAGAAAACCATGTTTCAGTTAATCAAGGAGAAATGTGACAAGTGAACATAGGCATCAGCTACCAAGCTGTTTAGGCCAAGTGAAGATGCGTTGTATAAAACTGCAAGAATGCAATGTAGAACCTTTGTTGCTGCAGCTTTATGTGAACTTGTAAATAGCAGTTAAGCAGTGGTCCCCAAACTTTGTGGCTTGGTGGCCTGGTGGAGTGGGGAAAGAGGGGAACTGAGCCACGTGAACGGCAGGGCAGCATGCGTGCGTGCAGCTTGACTTGTGCAAGTTGAGGTACGCACACAAGTTGAGCTGCATGCGCGTGTACACGCATGCTAGCTTGCATAAGTCGAGCTGTACGTGTGTGCGTACTGGTCTGCTGCTCACGTAGCCTGGTTGCAAATAGGCCATGGCCCGGTAGTGGGCCGCTGCTCGGGGGTTGGGGACCTCTGAGTTAGAGTGTTATGTCTGGGAAGTAGAATTCATTTGATGGTGATTGACTGCAAATAGATAGACCTATAATCAGAAAATTCTAATTATTTCTATAGATGAGGGCTACAGTAAGTTATAAACATCTGTTTGGACAAGCAATATATTAAGCAAGCCATAGAATTGATGATAACTGAGTTGAAATGCAGATGTCATATTAAGTGACTGGATCTCTTTACTACTACAGAGAACTTTAGTACAAGAACCAGGTACAGGTAGTCCTCAACTTACAACCATAACTGAGCCCAAAATTTCTGTTGCTAAGAAGACAGCTGTTAAGTGAATTTATTACCTTTCTTATCACCATTGTTAAGTGAATCACTGCAGTTGTTAAGTTAGTAATATGTCTGTTAAGTGAATCTGACTTCCCCATTGACTTTGCTTGTCAGGAGGAGGTTGCAAAAGGTGATCACATGACCCGGGACACTGCAACAGTCATAAATACATGCCAGTTACCAAGCATCTGAATTTTGATCACGTGACCATGGGGATACTACAACAGTTGTTAAGTGTGAAAAATGGTTGTAAGTAACTTTTTTCAGTGCCACTATAACTTCAAATGGTCACTAAACAAATGGTTGTAAGTTAAGAACTACCTATATAAAGAACAGAAATCAACAATGGTTTAAGGGAGATTAGAGACAGGAAGAATTCACCTCTTTCTAGTAACGTCTTCTAATAAATCTGTCTTTAATATATGTATGTAGCTTATATTCTGTTTTATTCAAAGAAATAAAGAAGTTGTTAAGTATTTATTAAATCAAGGAGCTGATGTCAACCTGCGTGCTAAAAACGGATATACAGCCTTTGACCTGATAATGCTGCTGAATGACCCAGGTACTTCTGTGTGCTTATCTTGTATATCAGAGTCTTGCTACAGTTAGAGTAGAAACACTTTACCAAACTGTGTGAATTTTGCAGATGCGGAACTTGTGCGGTTGTTGGCCTCCGCCTGCATGCAAGAAAAGAATAAGCAGAACAGCAAAGTAACTGCGCTCTTTTCCAGAAATAAGCAGTCCATAGGTATTCCATTGTTGCCAGATGACAAGGGAGGATTGAAGGTATAGAAATAATATATTTACCTTTTCTGTGCACCTTTGTTTTGAACAGAAACCTGACGGCAGGCTTCAGCTGCTTTCTATTCTGTCAGTTTGGGGGACAATTTCAGACTTTTTCCCAGTAATACTTTCTTTTTTTTCTATATCAGTGATGGCGAATCTTTTAGAGACTGAGTGCCCAAACTGCAACCCAAAACCCACTTATGCATCGTCGAGTGGGTGTGGCCCATTGGGTGGGTGTGGCCCATTGGGTGGGCGTGGCTGCGGTGGTAACGGCAGACTGGATGGGACTAAAAAGTTCAGTCAATTCCAACTTTGCAAGATTTTTTTTTTCCCCGTGAGAAGTTGAAATTGCCTGATTGAACCTTTTTTTTTTGCACACGGCGGCGGAGGCCTAAAGCAAAAAGATTTTATAAAACCCAGCTGAAGGCCTAGGACTGGGGCGATGGCGCGCGTGCCCACAGAGAGGGCTCTGAGTGCCACCTCTGGCACCTGTGCCATAGGTTCGCTACCACTGTTCTATATCATTGCTTATTTTATTGCCACTGGCTCCTTGCTAAGGCCTTTTCATTCACATGAACGTTAGCCAAAGGAAGAGATTAAAGGAAGGACAGAGGAATATTTTCCAAGTTTCTGCATATTTCTTAAACTTAATATTAATTTATTTCAAATCAGAGTCCTAATTATCACCCATAGTTATATGTCTAAGGAAGATTACAGAATTATATTTTCTTTTTTAGTCGTGGTGGAACAGAATGTCCAACAGATTTCGCAAATTGAAGATGACCCAAACCTTAAATTATGGATTTTCCATGAATCAATCTATACCTTTTCCAGAAGAATCAAAATCCCCATTTGACTGTACAATGAAGGCTGCATTACAAAATGATAATACTGTAAATCATGATGCCACTACAGCATGGACAACAAAAAGCAAGTCTAATGGTAACAAATGTTAACTGTTACAAGCATTTTGTGCATGTGTATATCTGTGGATGCCCACATGCATAATCAAATAGATTTCAAGTTTGGATTAATGGGAGACTTGGAAATTCTTTTTAACAGATTTTGATGTACTTAAACAACTATGCAAAACATTTGAACGGGCAGTCCACAAAGCATTTTAGCACATATACCCCTTCTTAAAGCATTATAGCAGCTGAAGCTTCTGCAAAGTTTGCACAGTTATTTCAAAGATTGTCCAAACTTTTTGTGTGTACAGATGCATGGATAGCCATTAGATCTAACTGGTAATGGGAATGTTTTCTGTGCACACAAGTGCATGCACAAAAACGTAGTAACAATTTTCAGATCAGTTGGGCAGTCTTTTCAGAGAACATGCTGCTTTAAAGCTTCTATGGTGGGTAATTCACTTGTATTAGCATGGCTCTTGAGATGCCCCTTTCAAATGTTTATGTAACCCCAATGTTTACATGAAAAACTGTTAAAATTGGAAATCATTAGGTTATTGAATAATAAATATTTTCATAACAATGTAACTAGCATAAACAATGGAAACAGAATGCCAGAAAATTCTAATTATTTGCTGCCATCCAGCCATAATTACTGCCATAATTGATTTTTGTAATCTAGATATGATATCTTCCTAACTTTTCTTGAATTTAGAGTGCAAGTACAATAATTTAGACATTGAAGATTGAAGGATCTGTGAGTGGCTTAGTAGTACATAATACTACATAAGCATGGATCCCATTAGTTCCTTGTTTGGAGGATGTTGAAAATCCCATGTAAGATCAGGACACATCTATAGTAACTTTGTATTTTTAAAAGCAATAGAGATATGTATATATCTATGTATATAGATATATACATATCTATGCATATTTTAAATGATCTTTTTAATGTGTAAATGAACACAGGAATTCATAAAATACGTGAATTGTATTCTTAATTGAATTGAGTCATTATATTACTAGGAGAAATTGTAGTGGCATGTAATATATGCTACTTTTTTTGAACAAAATGTATTTTGTAGGTTTACAATGGCACAACTAACATTGGTGTGGATATGTTTTCCCTTCAGTTATCCATACTGCCAAGGCTGGAAAGGATGATGATTTTTTGACCACTGTGGTAAGTCAGCTTATACAGCTACTATAACATACAGTATCAGATGTTGGTAGATTGACTAGCAACTTTGTGCAAAAAGGAACCACTAACTCTGTTCAAGCATTTCCTTTGTGTCTTCAGTTCAATTTATGAAGAATGATGAACATCCCCTCCCCTCAAAGTGTCAGTCCTTTGCCATATGAGGCAAAAAGGTGAGCAAGGGGAAAAAACTGACTAGACATTTGGAACTCTATTGATGTAGAGTATAATAACCGAATCTTGAAAGGCCATGGAGTTTCTCTTTATAGCCAAGAGAACCTAGGTAGGACAATTTTCAACTTCTTTCTCACCCCTTCCTCTCTATCAGATAGATAGCTAGATAACCTTTATTGTCATTTTTTTTCCTGTGGGCACAATAGCACACATTAAAAATGAAATTTAGTTGCTTCCTCTCAAAGTGTACACATATATAACACATTTAAAACATACTATATACAACATATGTATAGACCTACACCCTTACATATAAGTAACATATAAATATTATTCACTGTCCATCTTGAATACATAATGGAAGGAGGAAGCTTTAGAGTTCATGGTTAATAGTGTATGGAACAAAGCTGTGACTGAATCTGAATGTTCTGCTTTGGATACCATGAAGCCTCCACCCAGAAGGTAACAAGGAAAACATCGTGAAGAAAATGTGTAGTGTCCCAGACAATCTTGTGGACCGTGCTCAAGCAATGCTTATGTACTATGTTCTGGATGGAAGGGAGGGAACTGCCAATGATCGTTTCAACCATCCTCACCACTCTCTGTACTGCCTTCCTGTCTGACGCAGTGATGCTTCCAAACCAGACTGTGATGCTGTATGACAGGATGCTCTTTAGTAATTGTAATTGTGTTCCTTCTTCAAGGCTGCCCCCTTGCTTTTTTATACCTAGTTACAGGTAGTCCTTGTTTAGTTATCACACTTGGAACCAACAACTCAGTTGTTAAGTGGTCGCTAAGTGAAATCATGAACACATTTATGATCTTACTTCAGCTTTTCTTTGCTTTACAGATATGCAGTTATCTTAAATATAAAGATTGGTCACAAAATTATTTTTTATTACTATCGTAACTGCAAGCAGTGGCTAAATGAGGCAGTCTCTAAATGAGGACTACCTGTACACTGTTTATATATATGAGAAGACTGTGTCTATGCTTACAAATATATAATGGGTAGCCTAGCTCTATATCCAACATGGCAGATACCAACTTACATGAAAGCCATTGTGTATATCAGGGGGTTCCCTATTACTGTTAGTCATGATTTAACCATGGAGATTAACTCTACTTACAATCACTAGAATAGGAAAGGGAGGAGAAGGATTGGTTACTATTCCTTGAATATTCAATTGGATATTAATATTATATGTTAATATTAATATGTTAATAGAGGCCTTCATCCTGCAGCTAAAATGATAATGATTAACATATTAAGTTAGCATTTCTTCATATCTACTGTTATTCCAACAGTGAAATAGCAGCTCCATCATTTTGTTGAAGAGCGATATAAAATATAGTATTCTTTTCTATAATTAGAGTAAGAAGCAATTGTATGCTGTAGATTGTTTGGAATGGAACAGTTAGTATGGTTTCCCAAAGTATTTCCTCTTCCCTTTCTATCAATATATAAGAAATATATAAGAAATTGCTTTAGAAATTTGAATACTGGCTGACCAGCCGTACTCAGCGTATGGTCTCAATGGAATTGCATCTACATGGAGGGAAGTTGTAGTGGGGTGCCTCAGGGCTCTGTTTTGGGCCCAGTGCTCTTCAACAACTTCATCAATGATTTGGATGAGGGGATAGCCAGGGAACTCATCAAATTTGCAGACAACACCAAGCTGGCAGGAATAGCCAACACTCCAGAAGATAGGCTTAAGATACAGAAGGATCTTGACAGACTTGAACATTGGGCACTATCTAACAAAATGAAATTCAGTGGTGAAAAAAGTAAGGTTCTACATTTAGGCAAGAAAAACCAAATGCACAGGTATAGCATAGGTGGTACCTTGCTCAATAGTAGCAACTATGAGAGGGATCTTGGAGTCCTAGTGGACAATCACTTAAATACGAGCCAGCAGTGTGTTGCAGCTGCCAAAAAAGCCAACACAGTGCAGGCTACATTAACAGAGGGATAGAATCAAGATCACATGAAGTGTTAATACCACTTTACAATGCCTTGGTAAAGCCACAATTGGAATACTGCATCCAGTTTTGGTCACCACGATATAAAAAAGATGTTGAGACTCTAGAAAGAGTACAGAGAAGAGCAACAAAGATGATCAGGGGACTGGAGGCTAAAACATATAAGGAACGGTTGCTGGAATTGGGTATGTCTAGTTTAATGAAGAGAAGGACGAGAGGTGACATAATAGCAGTGTTCCAATATCTCAGGGGCTGCCACAAACAAGAGGGAGTCAAGCTATTCTCCAAAGCACCTGAAGGCAGGACAAGAAGCAACGGATGGAAAATAACCAAAGAGAGAAGCAACCTAGAACTAAGGAGAAATTTTCTGACAGTTAGAATAATTAATCAGTGGAACAATCTGCCCCCAGAAGCTGTGAATGCTCCAACACTGGAAGTTTTTAAGAAGAGACTGGACAACCATTTGTCTGAAATGGTATAGGGTTTCCTACCTGAGCAGGGGGTTGGACTAGATGACCTCCAAGGTCCCTTCCAACTTTTTTTTATTATTATTATTATTATTATTATTATTATTATTATTATTATTATTATTAGTAGTAGTAGTAGTAGTAGTAGTAGTAGTAGTAGTAGTAGTAGTATATCCAATTAGGAAATGTCCTGAACAATTACTCCAGCATGGGCAACTTAAATGGGAGGAGCTACAAAGGCATAATTGCAAAGCTTAGAATCTGTAATGACTGCAACTTGTATTTGGAGAAATCCAGTTCCAGTGCTGAATTTAATCAATCCTGAATTAAATGATGTCTTCCAAATAATCATTGTTTAAATGAATGTGAAATGACTTCAGTTCTGTGAGTTAGGATGCTCTTGTAAATTATAAAAGTTGATAATTTTTGAGTGCTTGGTTTGTAGAAAACCTAGTTGAACTGGTAGAAGGTACAGAATAATGTCTCCAATTGGTATATATATAGCTATAGTCTAATTCATTTTATACAGAAAGGCATTATAAAATGAACTACTAAGCAAAATAGATACATCATATAAATGTTATGACAGTTAAAATTAATATAATTTTTTGCTTTTAATTATTGCTGAGCTTAATAATATTATTGAACTTTGATCCATCCTAAACTTCCACCAATATAACTGGAGAAATGTAGCTCCAAATATGAAAAGTCATGGCCTACAGATTGAGAAAAAGAGAACATCTTCGTATGTATTAAATCTGTTGCAGGGATCTAAGGGTAAGGAACTTGTAGATGCCATTGGTTAGAAGAGAGGAATACAAGGGTTTCTTGTACAGGTAATCTTCAATTTAAGACCATTTGTTTTAACAATGATTACAACGGCCTTGGAAAAAATGATTTGCAATCTATCTTCAAACTTACGATAGTCGAACAAATCCTGCAGGCATCTGATTAAAATTCAGGCACTTGGCAAACAGCTCACATTTATGATTGCTTGCAATGTCCTGAAATTACAATGATCACAATTTGTGACCTTCCCAGCCAGTTTCCACCAATTGGCGAAGCCATATTTGCTTTATAATTTGCTTAACAACCATGGTAAAAATGGTCCTAAAATTGGGTCTGGTCATGAGATGACTCACCTAATGACTACATTGCTTAGCAACAGAAGTTTTAGTTTCCCAAGTTTTGATCATAGGTTGAAGATTACCTGATCACGATTTCAGATATGCCACTGGAAGACCAATGCAGAAGGAAATTAAACAAAAAGGCTAAATAAATAGTAATGTCCAAACTTCACTAAGAAAAAAATCAATAAAATGAAACAAAGTAGAATGACTTGAAAAGAGAAAAGAGAAAAATGAGTCCTCCGGGAGAAGGGCGGGGTATAAATATAATAAAATTCAAAAATTCAAATTCAAATTGAGCATTCAACTAAGACAGGGGTGTAAATTGCCGACCCGCGGGCTGGTTTCATCATACCAAAACCGTGCCCAGCCCATTGCCAGCAATGCAAAAAGAGTCGTGATACGTCGCGACACTTCATGTGACGTGATGAGTTTGACACCCGTGAACTAAGACAAGTACTGCTTCATAGAAAAAAGGTTGAGAATGGCTGAAAGGTGAAAAAGTTGAAAACAAATTTCTTTTCTTTGTTTGTCTTAGTAAGTATAATGAAGTTGAAAAGGTGGCTAAACAGACAAAGATTTGGAACAGAAACCAAAGTAAATTAAAAGAAAAAAAAGTTCCAGTATGGGGCTGTAGTTGTTTTCAATTCACATTGAGTCATTTAATTTTTTTTCTTTTCTATTTTACCCCTTCAGTTTCTCAAATGCTTCAATTTGATATTGAAATGTGGATTAGTGAATAACTTAACTGGGGCAGAAACCTCCACAGCTAGTTATTGCTTGTTGTAGAGGATTGATGCAATCTTAGGCCTAATCAGGGTACAGACAATATTCTCTTGGCCTTATAGAGTATTACTGTATATCTAATTGTTTCTGTTATACTGAACAAAGCCTTTTCAGCATAATCTCACCCTCCAAAGATAAACTTGCTTGACCTAGTCTTAGGTCTCCCTTTCAGCCAGGATCATCACAATTAAATCTGAATGAAAATTGCTTAATTTTTGGGGAAAAAAATCTGTTCAGCTTCACTTTTATTTGATTAATCTATTATATTCAATGATGCATGTAAATGCTATTTAGGAATTAATTATATTCTTATTAGTGTTGTAATGAAAGATCGTACCTGTTGAAATTTTTGTTGCCTTTTTTTTTTCTCCTGGTCAGTTAAGAAGTGGGGCTCCATCTACACGGCTGCCCAATGACAAACTGAAAGCTGTTATTCCACCTTTCTTGCCCCCTTCAAGTTTCGAGTTGTGGAATTCTGATAGAACACAGAACAAAGATGGCAACAAAGAACAAACAAGACTTGGCTTTCCACACAGATCTACAAGTATTGACTATAGTGCTGACAAAGTAAGAGACTCGTTTAAAGTTTTATTTAAACTTTAATAGTCAAATTTCTGAGTTCCTTAAATGCGTTGTTTGTTCATCTACTGTATGAATTAAATTGGTGTTTTGAAATTTGACTATATTTTCACCATTTATTTATTTATTGATCGTATTTGGCAACCAGCCCAATGATACAATTTTGGAGGTTGCACAACAATGTAAAAAGAAAACAAAAATAATATAAGTAATATACATGTACAGAAGAACTCCCATATAGCATTCTGTGCTATAGTCTTGGATTCTTTTAAAATGGTTATTCTTGTGATTAATAAAATAAGTGCAGAAATTGAGACAGTAAAAGTACAAAGACACTACTAGCATTTGATGACCCATTTACAGTTAGATTTGAGAAAGATGTCAACATTAGTCCGCAAATAACTTTTTAAATGATTTGGCATTTCTCCAAGGTTTAATTCAGAATTCTTAACTACCATGGTGTTTTGTCTCTCAATGTTACCCCAAAACTAGCTTCGTGAATGTATATGTTATGCCACTTGTTTTCATTATCCTGCAGTTTACTCGTTTTGTTTTGTTGAATGCGTAATTCTGTGTGAAAATAAATTTATTTTATAAATATTAGTAAAAAAAGTTATTTAAACTCTATTTTTCCAGACATCCTTAAGCAGAGGTAGTAGACCAATTAAACTATCCACTTTTGCAAGGAGACCTCCAACTCCCAGCAATTCAAGTAATTTCAACCATTCGCCTCATTCTTCTGGTGGATCCAGCAGCATAGGAGGAGTTAGCCGGCATGGTGGAGAACTGCATAATAAATCAGGTATCTATATATTTTAAATGTAGAAAATATAAATTTAAATATAATAATATAAGAGAGGGCTAGGCAGTACTTTGGACATGAAGGCCAAAAGATGCTTCGAAGTATGTGTAAATGCACATGTAGCATTTGACCGCAATTGTTTAAATGAAATATATTTTTCATGGGATGAAGAGATAGCTATGGATTATGTCAATTGCATCCCAGGAAAAGACGCAGCTGCATTAAGAGGTTGTAGACAAAGGCTACACTAGTAGTTGGGTGTTTTCTGAAGTACTATTTTGTTTTTGAAAAAATACTACATGACCCTAATATTTTAACTCAGGGGTCTTCAAACTCAGCCCTTTTATGACTCATGGACTTCAGCTCCCAGAATTCCTTAGCCAGGCATGCTGGCTGAGGAATTCTGGGAGTTGAAGTCCATGAGTCATAAAAGGGGCGAGTTTGAAGACCCCTGCTTTAACTAGACCACCAGATAAGCAAAGATTACATTACTAATACTTCTTCCTTGATGAAAGCATGTTGATTTAAAACTGAGAGTTTACATTCTGTGTTTACAGGTAAAATATATTGATTTCTTTGTATCCCAATAGATTTAAGGCTTGTCACTTGATTGCACCAATTTATGATTGCAGTTGTGACAGTTCCAGTTGCCATTGTTAAGCGAATCCTGTGTGGTCATTAAATATGACATCATTTGATCACCATTTGCAACCTCCTTCAGCTTCGCCGTTCACTCTGCTTGTCAGAAGCTGTAGTGAAGGTCACAAATAAGGATCGAGTGACCACGAGATACTGTGCCAAGCATCCAAATTGCAATCATGACTGTGGGGATGCTGCGATGGCAGCAACAAGGGCTGGTCGTATGTCTCCTCATTTGGCACCATTGTAACTTTGAACGGTCATTGAATGAGTGGTCATTAATTATATTGTTATCCAATAAATTCATGTGGTGGCGAATACTGACAGAATTATAACCAACACGAATTCTAAAGCTCAAGAGAGGTATTGTATTTGGATAGTTGTTTTACTGTTGTTACAATTTATTTTTGCCCATTGCAGCTATAAAGGAAGGCCATCCTCCACCAAAGCTACTTATACATATATGTGCACACCTTATTTTCCAGCCAGCATGCTTTTGAAAGAGACGCAGAATAACTCTTTCCTTTTTTAGCCTGCAGTTCTTGTGTGTTGCTTATGACAGTAAATTGGAAACTAAGTGGGCCACAGAAGAACAGTTTTTCCTCTGCTAGTCCTCTAGGATGGCTACCAAGTAAATGAGTAGAGTAGAGTAGAGTAGAGTAGAGTAGAGTAGAGTAGAGTAGAGTAGAGTAGAGTAGAGTAGAATAGAATAGAATAACTTTTATTATCACTTTAAATGTACACTAATCAGCATACATTAAAATGAGATTTTGTTGCATATAGCTCTCAGAGGGTAACCAATAATCACTGCATAAACATGACAAAAAATAAATTAAATTATGCACACACCCACATACACACACATATATGGTCCAGAGAAAAAAACACAGTCTAGTTCGGATCTATACATATACATAGCGAGAAAAACAAATCTTGTGAGTTTTCCAGATGAAAGGCATAGGGAGCAAAGCTGTTACAGAATCTGGCAGTCCTATTAGAAATACTTCAAAACCTCCTCCCAGAGGGGAGCAACAGAAACAGACCATGAAGCGGGTGTGTGGGGTCTCTAACAATGCTTTGAGCTCTAAGCACTTAGCGCTTATAAGCAGTGTCCTGAATAACAGGAAGCGGGCTTCCTATAATCTTCTCAGCTATCCTCACTCTCTGTATGGACTTTCTATCTGAGGCACTGCTGCCACCAAACCAGAGAGTGATGTTGTTTGTTAAAATGCTCTCAATTGTGCTTCTGTAAAAAGTGGCCAGAACAGAAGGAGAAAGATGTGCTCTCCTCATCTGACACAGGAAATGCAGATGCTGATAAATGCAAGTCGACATTGTATCATTTAATTAATAGGAGGAGAAAAGAGGCTGGCCTTTTTATTTAGAGGAACATGCATCCACGAATTATACAGTATTTGTCTTTTTAGACCTTTGTTTCTATATGTCCTGGTAGCTGCTGATAACCTTCTCTTCAAGCCTTACTCACCTTTAATAATATCCCACTCAGTCTTTTGTGCTTCTTGTCTCTCAAACCTGGTATTTCTGTCCTGGATCTGAATCCATCTTGCACTTGGACCTATTAATTTTGCCTGGCTTGTGACAAATTTTTAGACAATAGTTAAAATCCATCTCCAACATACATACATCTCAGTTAGATCTTTAAAATAATTTCTTTCAAATTAAAAAGCACCTTTGTTAAACAGTTTGTTTTAATGCTACTTGTTAAAACATTATTTTTTTAATTTAGAAGAATAAAGTGAGCTATGTTAGAATTTAAAATATCTTCCTGTCTATTTTAAGGTGGCAGTGCGGACAGCGTTTTATCCCAAATTGCAGCTCAAAGAAAAAAAGCTGCTGGTATATCTGAACCAAAATCAAGTCAACAGCCAATTATAGTAGGCTTAATTTCATCTTGTCCTCCTGATGTGGAAAATGCACAGACCATTGGAAATGGACATATTATTAAGGTTACATTTATTATTCTTATCTCAAAACTACTAAACAAGCATGCATTGTAATTGGGTTGGGTTTTTTTTAGAAAAACAACATATAAAATATATTTCTAGGTTTAAATATAACTCTGCCGTGTAATAATAAAAATATATTTCTATAATACATGCTTTTTAAATGTATGCCATCAAGTCTGTGTTGACTCCTGGTAATTTCCTGGACTAGTCCCTGCAGTTTTCTTGGCAAATTTTCAAAGTGGATTGTATTGCCTGCTTCCTAGAGAAAGAAAGAGACTGGCCGAAGTTCACCCATCTGCCTTTGTGTCTAAGGTGGGACTAGAACTCACAGCCTCTCAGTTCAAGCTTGATGATCACTACATCAAATTGCCTCTCAGTAAATACAGTAATAATGCTATTATTTATACAAAGGGTTGTGGCATCTTAGACTATTAATATGTTTATTACAGCATTTTAAAGAATTGCTTCCAACATTTTTGATCTAGGAACCACTACTTCGGTTCTAGTACTATGTGCAAAACGATAATGCCAGTAGTAAAGAGACACTAATATACAGATGCATCTTGAAGTCAGGAATGGCACAGATAAAGTCCTCTGTTGAAAGCGGAGTTCAGAAGTAAATTAGTAGATTTTCCAGGACTGTTTCTATATCCAACTTTTGCTGGTTGATCACTACGATTTCACTTCCTCAGCAGTAGCCAAATTCTGTTGTCATGCTGTTGTCAAGATCAGAAGTAAAATTTTGACCCAGCAACATAAATATTCTGTCCCTAGATAAGAATTTTAAATCTTCCTGTTGTCTGGCTTTATAACCTTACTTTGTAAGGTATACTCTTTCTTTTTCTTTTGCATCATTTTGTATCATTTGGTCTATGATCATAAATTGAATAAACAAAACAAATTTTTGGAGGTTACCAAAGTTAACTATTCCCCAGTAAAAGCTTGAAATAAAGATTTGACTGAAGGCCAGATGGCCCAATAGTACTGACTCAGTGATCGGTACAAAGGTTATTTGTTTTTGGTACAGTTGATGTTTAAACCCATTTGCCATGGTTTGCAAACCATAGTTTACAGGTATAAAGCATATTAAAATTGTACACTGATCCGCCCATAATTATAAATATAAATATATTTTTGTCAGGATGGCTATAACCCAGTTACTAAAATTTACATTGCAAATAATGCTCAGCTGTATCGATGTTTTTTATGACTTCCTTTTAAATTAAGATGGCTTCTGGGGGATTGTCATTTTTTTCTATTGAAACTACTTGTCAGCAAGAGCAGTTCTTATGAGGGAAGAAAGTAGTCCAAAGAGATACAGAAGGTTCTGTAAGCTTATGTTACAAGTTTGAAGTATAATATGATTGTGGATATACATAAATTAATCTCCTGTCCAATTGTGCTTTACTTCTTGTGATTTTGTGGACAAGATTTTCTTGGCAACAACATGAAATAGTTTTGACATAGCCTTCCAGAATGTTCAGTAGTAGTTTATTGCATATCTATCCTAAACAGATTTGATAATGTTTTATCTTTTGAATATTGGCTACGAACTGCCCCCTGCCATAAGCTTTGGGCATATTAACAAAATAAAGATTATTCAGATGCTTTCCAAGTAATGTTTGTATTTGCCAGTGCTGTTTCTCCACCTACCTGTTTCTCCTTTCCCACCCAAGCATTCAATATTGAATAGAGGTAGACAAATGCATACTTTAGTATAATTGTATTTAATGAAATCTTGATATGGGAATTCAGCCATTGTGGTTGTCATTGCCTGATGCCAAGAATAAAATTATATGGATCCTTGCAGATTGCTCAGTATTAGATTTCCACCTGCCTGTGACAAATATAGGCTTATTGAGTCTATTCCATTCTGTAAAATACTCTTTCCTTAATAATGCTCACAATAGAACAGAGTTCCCCAACCTTTCACGGTTGGCCTGGAATGGAGAGAGGGACAAAGAAGGGATGATTTGGGGGGGGTGGTAAACGCATGTGCATGCGCATGCACATACACGAACACCATTGCTCAGGTGAGTTGGATTGTGAGTGCTCACGCAAGTGAGGCTGCGAGCGCCTGTGATGCTTGCGGTGACGTGAGTGTTTACCTTTGGGGCTGCAAATACCCGCAATGCTCGCAGAAATGCTCATGCAAATGGGGCTGTGAATGCCTGCAATGCTCGTGATGCGCAAGTGGGGCTGCGAACATCTGTGACACTTGCAGCGACGCTTGCATGAGTGGGACCACGAACGCCCGCAATGCTTGTGGTGACGCTCGCGTGAGTATGGCTATGCGTGCACGTGCATACGTGCGCGCTGGCCAGCCACTCACACGGCCCAGTGGCCAATAGGCCATGACCCGGTATTGGGCCGCAGACCACAGGTTGGGGACCCCTGCAATAGAAGACCGTTGGCTTAATATACTAAGGTTCTTTAGTACATTAACAGCATTCCGTGTGCTTCGTGGTATAGTCATGCTGGTGACGTGACCACGGAAATGTCGGACAGCGCTGGCTCCCTTGACTAAGAAACAGAGATGAGCACTGTCCCCTAAAGTTGGAACCAACTGGACAGGGGAAACATTAGCTTCACCTTTTTCTATGATTTCTATATCTGAAAAGCTGCCTTTTATAATTGAGGAAGATTTTATTTTTGAAAACATTTGAAATATAATTCTATTCTAAGCATAAGGGAATAGTGGAACATAATTTATCATTTTCTATCAATATTATACGTGTAGGAAAAAAATCAAAATATATTTCTTATTCTTTGATGAACAGAGGCATTTCTATATTTTTTTAAAAAAATGGCTACCAGGAAGATAATATTTGAAAATAATGAGAGTCTTCATTGCTGTGTCATATCCTGGCTTCTCACAACCTCTCCCCAAATGTTAAAGAGCTTTTAGAATTAACAAAAAAAGGATGCATATCTTTTTTTTGAGCATATTTTAGAAGAGAAAGAAAAGCAGGTGTTTGTTAGAATATAAATAAATATTTAAATGCATAAATTACATTGTATAAATTCTAGCAGCATACATTTAGCAATAAAGTAAAAGTGGAAAGAAACAATTCCAGGAAATAGTTGTACAGTTGCCTCAAGTTACATATTTTCAGTTAATGATGCATGTTTTACTTCAAATGATAGATCAGCTCTGAGATAAGCTGTATTTTCTATTTGTGTTCTGTAAATGCAAAATATTTAAAACTAGCAGACTTTTTGAGCTCTTAAGAATAATTGATATGAGCTTTTCTGGCATTAATCCGTAAAGCTGAGGATATTGAATGTCCCAGTTTTTCAGCAAATATTTTTTATAGTGCTCACACTACTATCTAAGCAGAAGTCTCTGTTTTCCAATACTCAAAATAGCTTATTACTAATGGCTACATTTTAATGACCATTAAGATAATTCATATAGAGAGAAAAATATCCAATAGATGTGTTTATTTAAACTTTCTTTTTAAAAAAAACATCGTGACATATTTTAATAACAGGAGTGTTTCTGTATTTTTGCTAGGTAAAACAGAAATCGGACGTGAACCAAAAACCTCCTTCTGAGAATTCTTCTACCTCTAAAAGCACATCCCCAACTCTCACACCTTCACCATCTCCATTACCATCCCCCAAGATACAGAGTGCAGGGTCTTCTCTTTCTTCGTCTCACAGACAAGGGAAAAGCAGTGGGGGCTCCAGCAGTGGGACTTTAACTGATGAAGGTAAGTAGTTATAAGCTTCATAATCGGCAGTAACACTGAAGAGTTTTGTTAGATGACACCATTTCAGAATGTCACTTATCTTTTAGTCTCTTGGGCTGAAAACACTGGATACAGAATGAACATGGGTTGGTAGGCCATCACTGTGATTTATTTCTTATTCTTGGGACAGAAGGTGCACATCTGAACTCGTCTTCCTGATGCTATGTTTAATTAGTAATACATTTTTTCCCATCACTTTTGACCAATGGCTTCAAGAAAACTTACATAAGGAAGGTGAGAAGTTGTATTGTGGTCTGCTCAAAACTGTTCAAGATAAGAAGGGAGTTGTAGCAATTGGGGAAGGAAGGCAAGTGGAGAAGAAATTGGGCAAGCTGAAAATCAATATTGCTTATGGATGATAAGGCACAAACCATTCAAAATCACCAATGTTTCCTGCACTTGAACTAGGCAAAATTTGGATGGGCAGTCTAACTCCCACTTGGCAGTATGTAATGAAAAAGGATTTTATCTCCCAGAGAAGATAAATGGAAATTTATTGTATACTGTATTTAGATAGCAAAATGGGGGGGTGGGGTGAAATGGTAACAATCAGAGAATGGAGGTGCTAAGGTGCACAAGATACATTTCTCTTACATTACCTTTTGTACACATCCTGTTTTCACATTGTGAATGTGATGTATACTCTGTTATAATGATTATTTATTTAAAAGACTTGTCTGGCTGCCAATCTTAAGAAACACAACTCTGGGTGGCTCACAACAGCAATTTGAAGCAAGAAACAATGGACTCATTGATTTGTTATATCTGGAATAAACAAACCATTCTTATTTTGTTCTGTGTCTATTATAGTAGTTTCACACAGATTATAGGAACTATCTTGCCCAGGATGTTAGGAAACAGGATTCTTTTCACTTCCATCTTGATTTGCATACTGGGTCAGGCATAACCGTGCAACATTATTTTACAATTCTTATAATGTAATTAACATAAATTTTAAAAAATTAAATTTTTTTTCTTAACTTAAAGATGAACTTACAAGCATCCTGAAAAAACTCTCTCTTGAAAAGTACCAGCCTATCTTTGAAGAGCAGGAGGTAAATCTTTTGTTTTGTTTTCCATTCTTTATTGCTGGAAACTTGGGGAAACTTGGCTTGTATATAATAGCACTGCAAGAATTACTTTGATTTATTTAACCAAAATGTAATCTCAAAATTTATCATCGGTTTTTTGTCAGAAACAGTGTGGAACACAATAATCCCATCTACAAAGAACTGTCTTAATCCTAGTCAAAACTGTTAAGTTTTTAATTCTGCAAATAACCTTTGGTTTCTGTTTAATCTTATGTAGAAAATGTGAGACTATTTTGGAGCTGCCTTTACTTTTTCAAATGTATTAATACAGTCCTATCAATCCTATCTATAGGTATTTTGTTTTGATAGAGCTATATTTGGAACACTTTAGAGACTACCTGAGAAACTCAAGGTCTGTGGGTAACCTGAAGCCCTCACCCATTCTTTTGGCAGCCAAAAGTAGAAGAGTAAAAGAGAGGGAGGAAAAGATAAAATATTTCATCTCTTCAGGATCCTCCTGGTGGAGAGAGGGGTCTGTGTGTGTACAATTCTCTCTGAGTGTACGTGTATGTATGTGTCTATATCTTTTTCACAACTTACATCATTTTTCTTTTAAAAATGCAAAAACAATTAATTCAACCATCCTTGGAAACAACATACATTTATTACATAGCAACAGAGATGACTTTTCCAGAAACAATGGTTCCTAAAAACTTATGTCTCAAAAAAATAATATGTCATTTTTCTAAGTCGTCGTTTCCAAAATTTAAATATAAATGTTTAAGGATATTTATGTATTTGGAAAATGTGTATAGACTAAACAGATAAATTTGGTTGGTAACAACAATACATAAAACTATATTAATAAGAAACCAATATGAAACAGTCCAAATGCCATTAAGAATTATAATCAAGCCTTAACCAAGGCTCCCTTAAACAAGGAGAACTACCTGAGGACTGAAAAAGAGCTTATGTAGCTCCCATCTTCAAAAAAGAGGGGGAAATGGATCCAGAAAACTACAGACCAATCAGCCTAACATCAACACATGGGAAGATCCTGGAAAAGATAATAAAGCAACAGATCTGCAAACACCTAGAAACAAGTAAAATTATAATCAGAAGCCAACATGGATTTGTCAAAAACAGATCATGCCAAACAAATCTTATTTCATTCTTTGACAAAGTGACTAAATTAGTGGACCAGCAAAATGCTGCGGACATAGTATTCTTCAATTTCAGTAAGGCATTTGACGAATTAGACCACAATATCATCATTTTAGCCATTGTCTATCCCAGTGGTTCTCAACCTTTTTAATGCCGCGACCCCAACCGGTCGTAAGTCGAGGACTAAACCGGTCATAAGTCGAGGACTAAACTGGTCGTAAGTCGAGGACTACCCAACTGGTCATAAGTTGAGGACTTTCCCTGCCCGGAAGCGCCACACATGCGTGGTTCCGCCCCCTGCGCCGGCCGAGCCGTAGCTGGCAAGCGGCAGAGACTGAGCAGGCCAACCACCAGCTGGCCCAGCCCAAGGGAGGTAAGGCACCCGCCGGAAAAGGGGAAAAAAAATGGCAGGCAAAAAAAATGGCGAACAAAAAAAAATGGCAGACAGCCTTGCTTGGCGACCCCCGTGAAATGGTCGATCGACCCCAAATGGGGTCCCGACCCACAGGTTGAGAACCACTGGTCTATCCACTGCAAGATGAAGGCCTCTTCTGCATGTTTCCAACCAATACGGTCCTGAGCTTTCTTTTGCCAATTGGGCCTGCAATACTTGCTGATGTCGTCAATACATCTTGTTTTAGGTCTCTTTTGTGGACGCTTTTTATCAAGCAAGATCTGTATTATAATCGCCTTGGTCCACCTGCCATCAGTTCTTCTTGCTATGTGACCAGCCCATTTCGATTTCAATTCTTTTACTCTCATACGTCTTTAGTAAAGTAGAAAAATGTGAGATAGACAGCATCACCACCAAATGGATTCGTAAGAATACCACCCTCAATTAATAGTCCTTAATACAATTACATCTACGTAGAGGGAAGTAGTGGGGTACCCCAAGCTTCTGTTTTAGGCCCAATATTCTTCAATATCTTCATAAACAATGTAGATGAGGGAATAGAAGGGGAACTTGTCAAATTTGCAGATGACACCAAGATGGCAGGAACAGCAAACACCCCAGAAGATAGGCTCAAGATCCAGAAGGATCTCAACAGATTTGAATACTGGGCCCTAATCTAGCGAAATGAAATTCAATGGTAAGAAAAGTAAGGCTTTACACTTAGGTAAGAAAAGCCAAATGGACAAGTATAGAGTAGATGGAACCTGGGTCAACAGCAGCAACTGTAAGAGGGATCCAGGATTTCTAGTAGACAACCAGTTAAATATGAGCCAGCAATGTGCTGCAGCTGCTAAAAAAGCCAATGCAATCCTAGGCTGCATTAACAGAGGGATAGAATCAAGATCACGTGAAGTGTTAATATCACTTTACAATGCCTTGGTAAGACCACACTTGGAATACTGCATCCAGTTTTGGTTGCCACAATATAAAATAGGTGTTGAGACTCTGGAAAGAGTGCAGAGAAGAGCAACAAAGATGATTAGGAGGCTGGAGGATAAAACATGAAGAATGATTGGAGGAATTGGATATGTCTAATCTACTGCAAACAAGGACTGGGGTGACATGATACTGTTGCAGTGTTCCAATATTTGAGGGACTGCCACAAAAAAGAGAGGTCAACCTATTTTCTAAAGCACCAGAAGGTGGGACAAGAAGCAATGGATGGAAAATAATCAAGGAGAGAACCTAGAACTAAGGATACATTTCCTGACGGTAAGAACAATTTACCAGTAGAAAGGTTTGCCTTCAGAAGTTGTGGGTGCTCTATTATTGGAGGTATTTAAGAAAGAGATTGAACAGCCATTTGTCCAGAATGGCATAGGTTTTCCTGCTTGAGCAGGGGATTGGACTAGAAGACCTCCAAGGTCCTGTTGAACTCTGTTAAGTCACACACCAACAGGCAAATGAGGCTCCACTAATGTTCAGGTTCTAATGCCTTGGAGCTCAAATAGAATAATTGGTATTTTTGATCAATATTCCACTTAAATAAACTTGTATAGTCTACTTGCACTTTGTTTTATTAGCTATGTATTTTACAGTTTTAATGCATTTTTCTATTTTTTAATTCTATTACAGGAAAGAAAAGATAGGAACATATGGCTTGCATAAGCTTAAACAACTTTAGTAATTGAAGGATAGGTGAGAATGTGTAACATTGATAAATGCTTTAGAGTATTTAAAGTATGTTACATACATTATTATTGATCCCAACAACATTTCTAAAGTAGGACAGTTATTATCAAAAGGTGGGCACTTAGGCTAAAAGATGCTTGCATAAAGCCAGCTACTGAATTTATATTAACTTTAAAATTGGGATTTTCTAAGATATATTACATTTGAGACACCTGAAAAGTTAGTAGCAGTAAGAAATCTTCAGATTCTTAAAAGAGTTTATATATATATATACAAAGTTGCTTCAGATTTAAATTTCTCAAAATCAAAGTAGAGAAGAGTGCAGTGCCTTTTTCTTTTAGTCCACAGGCTGATTCATAATTTAAAA
Source organism: Protobothrops mucrosquamatus (assembly GCF_001527695.2). Taxonomy (NCBI): domain Eukaryota; kingdom Metazoa; phylum Chordata; class Lepidosauria; order Squamata; family Viperidae; genus Protobothrops; species Protobothrops mucrosquamatus. The sequence goes on from NW_015387407.1 coordinate 220,653, forward strand.
GATTTATTCATGATTCTTGTTTCAATAGGTAGATATGGAAGCTTTTCTCACTCTTACAGACGGGGATTTGAAGGAACTGGGAATTAAGACTGATGGCTCTAGACAGCAAATTCTAGCAGCTATTTCAGAGTTAAATGCAGGAAAGGTAATTCCGAATATCTAGAAGAAATACTTTGTTATTATTTTGCCATTATGCATTTTGTTTTCCAATGAAGTACAGTGTGTTTGTAATTATTTACAGCACAGTAATCATTATTATATTGAGCAATTTTAACCATTGAAGGATATAATCATTATATGACCAGTATGTTAGTCCCTTGGGCTGACAGCTATAGTAGATATTTACAGGGGATTGTTTGGCTTGGAATTTCAGAATTTATGGAATCCCCTTTTATATTCAGCATTGCTAAAATATTTTGAGACTTCACATCATATGATTGCACCTTGCATACCTGATCATTATTCTGATTTAGCAATACAATTTTGAACAGCTTATATAATTCTCTTCAGGTCAAACACTTATTATTCCACTCTACAAACACAGTTTATTTTGGTAGTTCAAACAAAGTTTGTTAAGTATGTATCAGACCAAAATACATAGTTGGTAGGGTAGGTGATGTTTAGCTTGATGTAATTCAAGCTGAGCAGCCTTGGTAATGTGTAAAAGCTAGAAGTGCATTCCTTTTCTTGATATGCTGGAATAAAGTATGTCTGAAAGATAGATCTGTAGGGGATTTTTCACTAAATATTGTAATAATATATTTAAGTATATCAACTGAGCTTTTGTTCCTTTTTTAATTATGAATTTCAACAGGGACGAGAGAGAAAAATTTTACAGGAGACAATACACAACTTCCACTCATCTTTTGAAAGCAGTGTCAGCAACACAAGCCCTGGGAAACCACAGAGTACGTAGAAAACAATATGCTAATATTTGTTGCCTATTCATATCCTTTTATTTGTATTTATTAAATTCATGGAACAAATAAAGGAGAAAACAATACCAAAATAACTCTCAATTATTTGAGATGCTTCCAAACCATGTCATACATTTAATTGCATAATAACAGGGATTTTAAGATGAAAACAAAGAAATTGCGTGAAAAAGAAGTTGCATGAAAAAAGCTATTTGATTCTTAGCAAGTTTCTGGACCTCTTAAAATCAGTTTACAGTTGGAGCCATAAAATTAAAAACAAAACAAAACATGGCAGATTAATCATTTGCATTCTAGGCAATATATCTGTTGGGCACTGTGCTCTTCAGGTTTTTGTGACCATGGTCTAGACAACAGATTTCTTGATGTTTGAGCACCAACTATGGCTGGCATCTTCAGAAGCAATGTGGTCTGTATGCAGACCATGGGCAGCTGAGCAGAAACTGATTGGTTCCTCTCTTTATAGCCAGATGTAACAGATCAACTTGCCTCTGAAAGTGCCATTCACTGGTGTTTCACTATTGCCAATGAAACACCAGGAGCACCAGGAAACCTATTATCTAGAGAGACCATAGTTACTAAATACTGAAATCCAACACTGCCCAATAGATACTGGACATGAAAACCTACAAAAGTCTAACAATCTATGTTTATTTAATAGGATTGCAAAGTAGGTTTACATACACCACAGTCTATATATGATGATGGACATTCTTAAAATTAACTTCTGTCAATCCTCCCAGGAAATCAGACAAGAAACATGACAAGATGAATTAATTCTACTTTATTGTAAGGTTACATTAACAGAATCGTGCAAGTCTTAAGGCATAAACTTTCTGCTTCCACTTTCCTTCAATACTTCCAATGTTAAAGTAGTTTGCTCCAGTCTGTGTTAACAAGTTGAATAGGTGTTCTTTTCCTTTAATTATAATGTTCCTTCTGGCTTTCTCTAGTGTCTAATCCTCAAAACCCGTTCTATCATATTTTTTTGGAATTCAAAACATCAGCCATTTCCCATGGGAAGGATTCAGTTATTTCAAAATATCTTTTGAAGTCCATCCCAGACTCTTAATTTATAACTTTCTCAAAACATCACTCTAATCAAATTGAATAGATTCAGATCAGACTGTACGTAATTGCTGAATTCGTATCTGAAGCCATTTTTCTAATATCCCTCTTGTAAGCTGTTTTTAAAATACTAGATTCATTTGAAAAAAACAAGAGTCCATGGAAAGTTATTTCTGCCTTTTCCAGACTTTTCCAGGGTTTGTTACTTGTTCCCATGACAGTTCTTTTTGACATAAAGACAGATTCATCTGAGAAAGGCTTTTGGAGGATGACATCAAGACCAGTGTCAGATCACAGATGATTGAATAAGAAGTAGAAGAGACTGTAATTCCAAGCAGTCCTGCCAGCTCATGCTTTCTTTAGGATTGGTCTTTTAATTCACTTTAAATCTTCTACCCAGGTGAAAAAAGGTTATTGGAAAAAAGCTTCAGTTAACTTTGTTTCTACTTAGGAATATCAGATTTCAGCTTTCTATCTCTTTATACTAAAGATAGAGCCAAGTAATTATTTCCATTGTCCTCTTTCTATGCAGCATGAGAAGCAAATAATGCATACCAGTTACAGTATCTTACTCTGCATTTAGGGGAGAGGGGTACAGTGTTAAAATATTGGTTTCTCATAGTTGCATTCATGCGAAATAAAAGTTTAGCTCCTTACTATATGCACAGTGCAATAAATACTATATGTGTTTGTGTTTACAGCACCTGGATGCTGGGTAAGACCACAGGAACCATCTCCTACCAAGAGGTAAACTTCGAACCAGTGTAAGAAACATGAAATACAGATCAAGTACACTTTTGCAACATTACATTGTGGAATATGCTGGAAATATATTGTGTTAATAGCAGAAACTGTACTACATTTGTAAAATAGACTTAGTTTTAATAAATCTGGTCATATTTGAATGGTGTGGTCCTTGTTTTATTGAAATGAGGAAAGAAAACATTATTGAACCTGCACAGGCATTGTAGTAGCTGAATAACAAGAAATTGTTACTTCTCAGCCTGGCAGAGAAGAGTTTCTCAAATAGGGATAAAAAATGAACTGGGAACCAATCAAGTTCATAAAGAACTGATGTGATGCATTCATATGCTTCAATTCCAGCCAGTGCTCTTGCTGTAGAGTTTTGTATTATATAAAGTTTCTGAATTGCCTTCAGGAGCAGCCTTGCATGTAATGCATTGCATTTATCTAATTTATCTACCGGTATTTATCTAGTAAGGTCTCCTGCTTCAGCTGGTGAAAGATGCTTCACATATAGAAGTCACTGGTGCCTTGAATGTCAAAGCTGGATTTAGAAGCAGCCCCTAGCAACAAATGTTTTAGGGAGAATGCAGCTCTATCTACAGTAGATATAACTCTACTTATTTTGGCAGATAAACAATTTAAGAACAGCACTGTTGTTTTACATCATTTTTGGCCCTAATCCATTATTGCAGCTAGACACTGATTTAACAGTTCGATTCCCTCACCTGGTTCCAATCAGCTGCCTTCAACTTCCAGTGGGACATTTTGCCCCTTACTTTTAGAGCAGTTTTTCCATAAAATTAAATATTCATGTGCCTCAACATCAAAACCCACAAGATTCAAACGTGTCTCGCTGCTCTTAATCTGAGAAGGGAATACCTTGTCTATTATGTTATTGATCCTAGCAATCACCAGGTCCTTAATGGAAATAACATACAAGCTTTCCAACAGAGTCCACAAACATTGATTCAGCGCACATGTAGTTGCTGAAATATAAGCCTAATGATATTTTTGGAAATCTGGTAAGTTAAAACCACCATCCTTAATAGATTATCTCTGTTTAGCTGCTGATATCCTACCTAGATGGTCTTCTTTCCCATATAAATTCCTTATTTTCCTCAATAACGTATCTATCTCAAATAAATATGTGGCACAAATACTGGAATACATCTTAATACATACAGTAGATTAATCTTGAAGCAACATTCATTTTAATATCATTATTTTACCCAATCAATTTAGCAGAATGTTGATCCATCCATTAATATCTAAGGAATTAATGTAAGGCATTCTCTAAAACTCGTAACATACTTACCGGTAATTGTTTAGGAATATAAAATCCTAGATGCTTAATATGGACTTTGCTGATTTTTTTTCTCATTTGGAAATATTGCTGATTTGTGTTTGCTGAGAGAATATGGGGGTGGCATATTATATGCTTCTCAATTCCCTAGCAAATAATTCAAAATCATGACCAGATTTTTTTTTCAGCAGCTGTTTCTCCTAGAGCAGGGGTGTCAAACTGCCGGCCCACGGGCCGGATGCGTCATGCCAAAACCACACCCACCCCAGCTCCTGCAATGGGGAAAAAGTCACGATACGTCGCAACACGTCACATGACATGGCGAGTTTGACACTCCTGTCCTAGCGCAGTGTTTCTCAAAGTGTGATCTAAAGAACCCGGGGGGTACATCAACCCTCTTTCAGGGGTCTATGAAATAAAAAATATTTCCCAGTCTGTGTTGAAAAATAATACAGTATTAAAATTCTATCAAACAAGTATGAGAAGCAGTAGTGACAGCAAATGTGTCAGCTTTAATTTTCAATAAATATTGCTAAATACAGGTAGCTCTTGATTTACAACCATTTGTTTAGCAATCGTTTGATAACGGCACTGAAGATACTGATTTATGATCAGTTCTTGCAACTATGACTGTTGCAGCAGCCCCAGGGTCACATGATCAAAATTTGGGCACTTGGCAACCGGCATGCATTTAGGATGGTTGCAGCATCATGGGGTCAGGTGATTGCCATTTGTGACTTTCCCAGCGGGCTTCCAACAAGCAAAGTCAATGGGGGAAACTGGATTCACTTGATGACCATGTGATTCACTTAACAACTGCAATGATTCACTGAGCAACCATGGCAACAAATGCGTGACTCACTAATAACCACCTTACTTAAAAATTCTGGTCCCAATTGTGGTCGTAAGTTGAGGACTCCCTGTATAACACAAAGAAAAGCTGTTTCGGGTTCCTCCATATTTTTTTTAAATGGGAAGAGTATTGTACATGATGAACAGAGGTTAAGAAGATTTCATAGTAAAAAAATAATTTCCACTATTGTGTCCTTCCTAAAATGGGAAAAAGATAAGATGGTCAAAAACATTAGGGTAGAAATAATTTTAAAATAATTACCATCATTTTGTTTTCAAGAAAGATTATTCCAACCACAGTTCTGATTCAGACTTTCAGAAACAGTGACATCTGTGACAGCAATATTAATAAAGCATAAACCTGCTCTTTCTGTAGGAATGCAGATCTCCCCGTAATGGCTTCATCTAGCTGGTGAAACCCCATTTTCATATTATTGTTATTAACAGAAGACAGATTTGCTTAACTATCCTAAACTATCATATCTTGATTTGAATTTCTGCATATTCCTACTTCTTTTTGTCTATGTGGGTGTGTTGAAAATATATTGACACCCTGATAACAATCATTAAAGAAGAAAATATGTGAGGAAAACTGTTAATGCCATCTTTGCTGCAATCTGCTTCTAATTCTGGAAACAGAATGTGGAAATTGTTTTGGCTGAATGCATCCTCAGTTCTCCTGATATATTGTCATTAAAACACAGACCTCACTATTTGGGAGGCCAGAGATTTTTCACTATAAACAAATTGGTTGATTTGACTCAATGTAGAACACTGGGTAAATTAAGGCCATTTCTTTAATTAAGGCTGTACTTTAATTGAGTCTCTCCTTTTTAATATTTGCATGAAACATCTGGGACCAAGAGCTAATTCATCAGGACAGGACAGATCAGGAGAGTGATGATACCCAATTGTATATTTTACTGCAGGCTGGGTAGAATGTTGTCAATGGCTTAATCTAATGTCTGAAAGTTGATAGGGTTGGGATGGATGAAACAGGTTAAAGCTTGTATTTTAACAAAGAAATATATTTAAGTATGGAATCATCCGAAGGATTGTCTTTCAGATTTACAGCATTATCCTCTAATTTCAACCACTGGATACATATAATATTTAAATGGCATGTAACTTCCTAGGATGTGCCCATTTGACAATGCTCTCAGCTGGAAATTATCAAAAATATGGAAAACCCAAACCTGTCTTTCCTTGTTAAATATTCTAAATTTGTATAAATAATTCAGATTCAGTTCATTTTCAGATTCAAACATGTATAAGACAAGTCTTCACATAATCTTGAATTAAGAAAATGAGAACCAAATGTTCTTGATGTTTTAATATACTTAACACTACTGCATTCATCAGGTGGCTACCCTTAGTTCCAATAGGGCTTATGTCTTGCAAATTACTTCATGGATATACAGTAACAAGATTTTTGCATAATGGGGTAGGCTTTACTGATGAAATTTATGGGTCTCATATAAATAAGGGAACAGCCGTTCCAGAAAATAAACTTTGTACAAAATTCTGACAGGATTTAAGATAGATAACTTGATATATAGTTATTAGGTAGTCAGATTTGATTATGTATTAATTTCTATCAAACTTAGGATATATACCACTGAAGAACCATAGCGGCGCAGAGATTAAAATGCAGTATTGCAGGCTAATTCTGCTGACTGCCAGTAGTTCGATTCTCACCAGCTCAAGGTTGATCTCAGCCTTCCATCCTTCCGAGGTCGGTAAAATGAGGACCCCGATTGTTGGGGGCAATATGCTGACTCTGTGAACTGCTTAGAGAGGGCAGTAAAGAACTGTGAAGCAGTATCTAAGTAAGTGCTGTTGCTATTGGATTTAGAATTTAAAGGATGATCCAAGATATTGTGTTTGCTATCTAGAATTGGTTATCCTCCAACTCCAGATACATAAGTAGATTAGTAGTGTGGATTTTGCTTGAAAAAGAATAGGATAGTGTCTTCTATTGCAGGGCTTTTCAACCGGTGATATGCGTACCACTTGTGGTACATTAATGAGTGGCAGGTGGTACGCAGCCCTGCCTAGCCAAGTGTAGTGGGGGAGGGAAAGAGCCAGCACAGGCAAGGAGTTACAGTGAGAGAGTCCTCTGGAGCTGCAAAGGCCCCAGACTCACTTCTGGCTCACCCAGGAGAGGTTATAAAAGGAGGCAGTTTGGGCAGGAGAGGGAGAGAGAGAAAAAGCAGCAGCCTTGGGAGGAAGTGGAGTCAGCTGCACCGAAGGAGAAGAAGGAGGAGGAGGAGGGAGGAGAGGGGATCAAGCAGGCTGGCCATGAGCCGGATCTACAACTGCTGTGGCAACCACCTGTGCTGGCAGCAGCAAACAGGCAAGAAATGCAGCAGGGGAGGGGTCGCCCTCCAAGAGGAATGAAAAAAGGCAGCAATGGCTGGAGGTGAGGCACAAGGGGATGGAGAGTGGATGGATTTTTATGTGCTTTTGTGTCTTTGAAGTTCTGAGATTTGTGCAATGTGGGCTTTGTTTTCTTAAGGAGTGTTTGGCAATTTCTATTTGGCTGATGTCTCCTGTTAACTTCTATTGCTCTGCTGTTGTTAGCTTTAAGTTTTGCTGCAAGGGATTTTGAAGTATTTTCCTCCTGAATGGATTTTGCCTGTAGCATTCCTTTATTTATGAATGGAGCCATTTGGGGAGGCTGCCTTAGCCTGCAGCCAGCACTTACATTTTTTTTTCTTCCTTAAGTGCCAGCCAAGCTCCTTACTTTCCTTTCTAGCCAGTAGCTAATTCTTAAAGGGGAATGTGCCTTTTTAAGCTAGTTCACTCAGCAGCTTGTCTTTTCTGTCTCTGGAGGCCTTTCCTTGTTTGATCAATATATGGAAGAGGGAAAATATGGGGGGGGGTTTCAATTTTTCCTTCAGAAGATGAGAATGAGAAAAAGGGAGGCAAGGGAGGGAGGAAAGGAAGTCCCGCCTTAGCACTTGGCCACCAGCAGCTCTGCCATTGACTTTGCTTGTCAAAAGGTTGCAGAAGGGGATCACATGACCCAGGAACACTGTGACCATTATAAATATGAATCAGTTGCCAAGCATCCAAATATAAATCACATGACCCTGGGCATGCTGCAATGGTCATAAGTGTGAAAAATGGTCATAAGTCATTTCAGTGCAATTGCAACTTTGAACAGGGTTTTTTTTGGGGGGGGGGGGGTCATCAAGTTTTTGACACCTTGCTAGGTGGTACTCGAATATTGCCATATCCTAAAAGTGGTACAATCAGTAAAACCGTTGAAAAGCCCTGTTCTATTGCACCTAATGACTATGGAGATTCTCGGTCATCCACCATTCAGTCAGAACTGGAGAAGCTTCTTGAATGAGAAGCGAAACGTCCACCTTCAAGGAAAACAAAGAAAGTCCAGTTGCCTTTAAAAAAAACAAAAAACCACCTTTGGGACACTGTACCTAAGGACAACATACAGTAAAATGCTGAAAGCAGAGGCAATTCTGCCTCCCAACATCTGACAACTGAACCTCGCTGACATTAAAATCAGGGCTATTATCTCGCAGTCTTAGAGCAGTGTTTCTCAACCTTGACCATTTTAAGGCATGTGGACTTCAACTCCCAGAATTCCACAGCCAGCTTTGCTGGCTGTGGAATTCTGGGAGTTGAAGTCCACATGCCTTAAAATGGTCAAGGTTGAGAAACACTGGTCTTAGAGGGAGCGTTCAGACCACCATACACGTCCGGGTGCTATCCCAATAGCCTGCTTCTCTGCTCAAAATGAAATCGCGGAGGCGGGGAAAGCCGCTTGGTTTAAGACACGTGTTCGCTGTCATTTTAAAAGAGAATCCCGGGGAGAAAAGCTCACACTGAACCTCTGTTTCGATTTCCCGAAGACAGGAAAGCTAGATTCAATACCGATCGAAGTGAGCACGGCATTCCAATTTCCCCCTGCTGCTGGGAGCTTCCTCGTTTCTGGCAGGCTAAGCCCTCGTCGGCCTATTTTGGCAACCCCCCGGCCGCCTAAAGTTTCAGAGGCGGCCCTACACCTTTCCTGCTCTACCAGGTGGGACCCCCCCCAGCAAAAGAGCGCCGAGCCGAGCCGAGCCGAGCGGAGGGTGGCGTGAGGCGAAGAGGGGCGGGCTGAGCACGGCGCCTGCGCGTCGCAGAGGGACGGGTAAGGAGCGCTTCGGAGTAGCTTCGCGGAAGGGCGGGAGCTCGGCTGGTTGAGGTGGCGGGTCGGTTGGGCGCGTGGTGGGGCGCGAGGCATGGCGGAGGCGGCCCTGCCAAACTCAGGTAAGACCTCCGGGGACTTGGAAGCAGAGAAAGGGGAGGGGGGGTTACCCCGTGGCGACCCCGACTGGGGGTAGCTAACCCACGAGTGGAAGAAGCCTGAGCCCGACCCGACCCGACCGCGGGAGGCCGGGCTTTCCGTCCCGTTCCCGGAAAGGAGGCGGGGGGGGGGAGGAAAGCCGGAGACTTTGGTTCTTCGGGCACCATCTCTACCAACGGCGCCCCCGTCTATATTCTGCTCTTTGTCCCTTCTCGGCAAAGCTGAGGTCCCCCGAGGCCTGGAGGAGAAGGGGAATGCGAATGTCTCGCGGGCAGCGACCTCCGTGAGGGCAAGTTCTTGCCTTCCTTGACTGCAGAGGGACTTAAGAGAGAGGCGGTGGGCGCAAGAACGGCTTCTCTATTTATTGTGGGTCCTTCTCATGTTCACCTGTCTGGATAAGGTGTTCGTGCTCTCCTCCCTCTCCCTGTGTGTGTGTGTGTGTGTGTGTGTATACATACATAATACATACATACATACATACATACATACATACATACATACATACATACATATATTAACATATCACCAAGGCAATTAAATGGCATATATTTCCAGGTGACAGACACTGGGAATGTGTCGTGCAAAGCATGGAGGGGGGGGGGAAATGAATATTCATTCCAGCCGTGCTCTGCTGCTGCTGCAGTGCATCTTGCATCAACAGATGTGACGCTCATATATAAAAGGGGCATCCTGCCTATCCAGTCCAGATCACGGCCAATGGGACAGAACATACCAAGACGGGAAATGCTTTTGAAAACTTCAACACATCCATTCAAAGGTCACCCTAAGGAATTAGGCTTCTTTCCGATTGCGTTGCGTTATTGAGATGCCGTTTTGTTTTTGTCCGTGTGCACCAGAGATTGCAGTTTTTGAAAGATGAAGACAGTAGCTGTTAAACGTTATTTCTGAACAGCAGTGGCTTAGCTCTGCCAATCTATTTTCCTCATTTTCTGGAGTCAACCACTCTGATAGTTTGAACTGAAATTTATAATTATTTCAGATTTCTTGTCTTTAAAAATAGTACCCTGCGTTTAATAAATGCTTTCTTTTAAAATGTAGCTTTGTGCATTAGTATTTTCAGAGTAGTTGCCAGGTAGGAATTGCTAATTGTGATTTTAAAAAATAATTGCCTCCCTAAAATAGCAGCAAGATGTTTATGGAGAGTTTAACACTGTACTACAGCTTAAAAAACAAGTTATATAGGAGATTTAAAGATGATTTGTTTACAAAATGTAACCACTTTATAACACATTATTTATGAATATGATTATTATAATGCTTTTTAAAACACCGTTGTAATTGCTGCGTCTTACTGTTGTTTGAGAAAGTGGTAATATTGTGGTCTAATGAAACAACTGTCTTTGATAATAAATGTATAATCTCAATTGGCTCACAAGAACCTTTTTCTAAAAGTGATGAATAGAGCCTGTTATTTGCCCCAGTTAATTCAAATGTCTTCCCTGAATAGTGATATCCTTGTTTCATAATATATGTTGTCCTTTTTCTTAGGTGTCTTAAATCCAGATGCAACTGATTTTGTTCCAAGAGAAAGACAAATTTTCAATCCAAGTTGGAGCAATCAATCCAGGCTGGAATTTGATTGTGATTCAAGCAGAAATTCTTTACCTTCTTCTGTTCAACCTAGGCATAGTAAATGTGAAGATTCAGTTACAGATCATAATACTTTCTACAGCCCAGAAAGCCAGCATGGATGTCAGCCAGATTCTTCACGATCTCACAGTATTGGTAAAACTAAAAGCAGTAACATACATAGTCAGCGGTGGCAAAGATCAAGGAATGATCGAACACATGGGAAAAATCAAACGAAGCAAATACCTGCAGGGAGCACAGAGGATTCTACATGTTTAGGCACTAGATTAATTGTAGGGCGTAGGATGAATCATAGAGAATACAGCGATTTCTCTTCAGACAGTGAAAAAGAAACTGCTACTGCAAATAACAGAGGAGCAAAGCCGAAGAAGACATATTTGATGCATTCACGTGGAAGAGGATTGAAAGAAAAAGAGAAACATTCATCTGAGAGGGAAAAAAGAATATCAACTAAATGGAAAGAAAAGGCTTTTGAAAATATTCCAGCAGTAGATCCGACCCAGTCAGATTCATCTGAAACATCTCTTGGAAAAACAGTATCTGATGGCTTTTCTGACAATAGCATTGCAAGAAGAAAATACCCTTTTGCAAACAGGCATTTTAGAGAATCTGCATGGAATAAAGAAACTGGCAAAAAGCAAGATACATCCAGAAGTAAAAATGCAAAACACGTTAAGAATGCATCTCTTCCACATCCTCCCAGAGAACGCACCAGTGAGAAGAGGAAAGAATCTGTATTGCATGAAAGAGGTCCAAACTTAGTGAGTGCGGCAGAGACACAGTCGTTCTGTGAAGCAGCTACACGTGATGGGAGGAAACCACTTCTTCAAGAAGGATATAAAAACAGACGCTGGAAAAAGCAAATTGATGCACCAAAGAGCAAAGAAACTCATACAGGTAAATTTAGAAATGCTTAATGCAGCAGACTTATTACTATAGCCAAGTCATATAGTAGAAAGATGCTTTAGTAAAAAGCTTATGATGTATAATTTGTGATTGTAGTGTTGCAATATGAAGCCATTGATAAAGAAGCAAAAACTTGGTTCTTGTACTAATATGTGGCAATAGAAATTGCCATCTCTTAATAAGCATGGTTTTATTTTTCTCTTTCCACCCATTTCCCATGCCCCTAATTTTACATAGCATTTAGAAATGCTTGTTATAGCAGTTAGCGATACAATATATACAAAAGAGGGGAAAGATCACTTTCACAGCTCTTCTTCCTATTGAATAATGTTGCTGGTTACTTTTTGATTCAGTTCAGGTTTTGAACTGAGTGTGATAGTTTATTTGCTTTCCAAATAGAGCACTAATAGCTTTAAAAATGTGCCCTTGAGAACTATGTAGTTGTTTGAGGTTTATCAGGAGCTCTTCATAATGTCTAAAGAAGTCTCAAACTTGTAAAGATCTTTGGGTGCAATGGTGCAAGATAGTTTTTGTTCATGTAAGGTTATTGGTGAATCCTAAGAGAGTTAATCTTTGCCTTTGGAATATGTGGAACATGTCCCAAATTTTCTTTAGCTCACAAGCATGTACATTTCCACAGCAGCTGAGGCAATGACATAGTTCACACATTGTACCAAGATATGATTTCGTTAATCATGTTTTGCCTAAACTATATTTTGTGGGATTCATGCCTGCTGTTAAATCAGAAAATATAATTTACAAACTACAATATGTGCATTCCGATTTTTAGACCATGGTATAGCTTATGAAATTGCTGTCTCAGTGTTCTCTCACAGTTGAACATTTTGAAAACAATGTATTTGAGACTGTTATTATTTATAACAATTTCTTGAAATGCAGTATTACTGGGAAGGCACTGAACTAATATTGTAATGTCAGCATCTGCATGATGTTTTTAATCTTTCTTGTACTGCTGAACAGCCTGATGTTCTCTCACTGTCTGATGTTTAATGACTATTATACTCTTGCTGCATAAGTTGACTGGTGCTTGCAGAAAATCAGATTGCCTACTTCAGTAATGAAAAAAGTGAATATTTAGATAATGGTAGTGTTAGTGCCAGGTTTGAAAGAATGAGTATCTGGGAATAGCACAGTACATGATGCTTTTTAATCAATTGATGTTTGAAGGGGACTATTTAGCTACAACAGGGACAGATGTTCTATCCGGAAAGGTATCTTTGACATAATGAAAGGGTTACTGGCTTTATATACTAGTTCAGACCAAATAGTCTCCCTTACAACACTGTGCTTGAGTAAACCTTGACACTAAATTTGCTACAAATATGCTACTTTAATGTGGTTATACTTCTGATTTACTGCATTTTAATAAATATACTAAATAAATATTTGTGTACTAGTATTTAGTATGTTTAATATTTCTAAACTAAAATCTCTCCTAGGGTCTCTGATAGAGCAGCTTACCTCAGAAAAATATGAATGTATGGTATGTTGTGAAGTGATCCGTGTGGTAGCCCCAGTTTGGAGTTGCCGGAATTGCTATCATGTTTTCCACTTAAGCTGCATTAAGAAGTGGGCAAGATCTCCAGCAGCACAGACAGAAGGTTAGTATGTCCTCCTGTTAAATGTATTGAGAAATTCATTACATCAAGCATTCTGATTTTCTCATATAGTATTAAGCCAGATTATTAGAAGAATGTATCAAGTAATTTCATGTATAACAAAATGGTTCAGTACATAAGTCTTTGTTATTCAGTGTGTTGCTACTCTTTTAAAACATGAGAGCCAGTTTGGTCTAGTGGTTAAGGCACTAACTAGGCTGTGAATTCTAGTCCTGCCTTAAGCATGAGCCAGCTGTGTGACTTCAGTCCAGTCATTGTCTCTCAGTACAACCCACCTCACACCTTGTTGTTATGGGGAAAATAGGAGGAGGAGGGAATATTAGGTATGTTCACTACCTGAAGTTATTTAAAACAATAATACTAATACTAAAAAAAACTTAATAAAAATAAATAACAGGTGATCAACTATGCCTTGAAATAAATTGGGAAAATTAAATTGGGTGGTGTTTGCTTGTTTTCTAGATGGTAACTGTGGCTGGCGGTGCCCTGCGTGTCAAAATGTTTCATCACAGGTTCCTAGTATTTATACCTGTTTTTGTGGTGAGTGTTTTTCTAATTAGTTTTTTAATATCTAGTCATGGGTCTTAAGTGCCTGCTCTGTTTAGATATATAGACTTGATTTCTAAGAAAATAATGGAAGGAAAATATCCATCCCTTTTCTCTCTTACAGCTCCTTGGAATTTCTTCAGGGTCTTCTCGAACAATTTGAAATTATTGAAACTCCATAGGGAGTAGGTTATTAATAGAGAATTTGCAGTATTTGCATCTGGAACAAGTAAAGTTGCTTCAGATTTGGCTTAACTAGGGTAACTTTACCTATCAGGAACTCTTTAAAGGAGACATGTCTTCTTCTGGGCTTGCATGGTGATTGTGCAGGCTCAGGTTTGTTTTCCAGAGCTATTGTTTATGCTCTGCAAAAGGCATTGTTATTTAAGAAGTCGGCTCGCAATGGGGTTACTCAATCTTAAAATATGATCCCTGACCTTCCTCCCTTTACTTTTCTTGGCTGACTTTAAGATTTGCACCAAAATAACTATTTTTAAATTTCATATATTTAAATTACCTATATTTACTGTCAGATTGTTTTGTGTGATCATTTGTTCTGTGTGTCACCTCTTAAGACAAATTAATATACATTTTTATAGTGAATTGTACTTTTAGAATTTTAGAGATAAAGCTTGGATATTATAGGTTACATTTATAAGAAATCTTTTTCATGTTTTTATAAGCTGCTTACTATTCTGGTATCTTTTACTATAAAGTTATCTATATATAAATTTAATGTTTTTCCTCCAATTGGTTTCTACTAACAAAAATGAAAAGATTGCCTTTGGAATAGTAAAATAAAGTGGTGATATAAAAATCTGGAAAGCATTGTGTATGCCTCTCTTTCCCTGTGGGCATACAGACATATATATAGGTAATCCTCAACTTATAACTGTTCATTTAACAACTGAAGTTGCAATGTCCTCAACTAAAACAGTTTGTTTAATGACCATTTGAAGTTACAATGAGACTGAAAAAGGGACATGACCATTTTTCACACAACCGTTGCAGCATCTCCATGGTCATGTGATCAAAATTCAGATGCTTGGCAACTGACTCATATTTATGACGGTTGCAGTGTCCCAGGATCATGTGATCACCTTTTGCAATCTTCTGATAAGCCAAGTCAATGGGGAAGCCAGATTCACTTAACAACCGTGTTACTAACTTAACAACTGCAGTGATTCATTTAAATGTGGTAAGAAAGGTCATAAAATGGGGCAAAACTCACTTAGCAAAAGAAATTTTGGGTTCAATTATGGTCATAAGTCAAGGACTATCTGTAGTTTTCATTTACCAATATTGGTAACAGTCTTTATAAACTACACCTGTCTTACATAACAGAGACACTGTCATGTTTTTCTTTGCTATATAGCTTATCACCGTGGAAACATTCAGTTCCATGTTTTAAAGTATATGCTGAATAAAATTAGATGTATTTAAGATGCATAGTAAAGTACTAATAGTTATGAATGTAACTGTTTTAGTTCTTTAAAGACTGATATGTATATTTTTAAAGCTCTGTGATGGAAAAAAAAGGATACATACTATAGGTTAAACTTGTTAGAATGACAGAAAGCTGAATTTATTTAATTTATCATATTTATATGGCCACCCATTTCACAAAATGTGAAGTGGTGACATACAATAAAAAAATGTAGCTACAATTTTTTCTGTTTCTCATTATTGAATGGGAATTTATATAAAGTAAACACTGAATGGTAGAAATAAAAAAGGCAATAATAAAAGGTATTTCTAGGAACTTGACTGTGTTTACCATCATCATGCAAGTTCAGTTGAATCTATTGTGTTAAAGACTTAAGTATTTTCATATAGTACACTAAATATGCCTTACAGTTCACATTATAGCTTACTGTATTGCATGAAGCCAGTTCTGTATATATATAGTGATTTGGATTTTGTGGAAAGCATAA